>NC_058406.1:152083406-152159564 GCF_002201575.2 Neomonachus schauinslandi
AGCGTAAAGGATTAGCAAGAGAAATAAAAGCTAAATTAAAGTAAAAGCTAGTAATAGCACTGACTCAAGTCAGAGAGCCTAGAGTTCTAGATTTGGCTTTGCCACTTACGAGCAGTGGGTGTTACTTAAAACATACCTAATTTGCTGGAAATTTCTTCTTTAGCAGCAGCACTTGGCATTGTATCAAACGCATTTCTTAGAAACTGTTGAGAAAATGTTCATACCTTCCTAATCGGCACAGAAATGCAATACAGGGGTCAGAAGGTCAATTTCACAGGTTTTAAAAAAAACCTCATGATAATTAAAAGGTTTTGATTAAATCCATTTACCAATTCCAAGAGAACCTAGAATGGAAATACGAATGAGCTCAGAAAAGCCATCACAGGGTTGCTAAAGGAAATGTTTGATATTCCCAGGCAGTCCCTGATGCTCAGAAGGAAGGAAAATATTCTGATATAGAATTTTAAGCTCAGCTTCATTAAAGACCTTTTTCTTCTAAATAATGACTCTTTCCTTTGGGTTTTTTTTTTTTTTTTTTTTGTGGCTGCCCTAAAATATGTCAAGAGAAAAGCATCTTTGTTTTGGCTTCCTACCACGTGCTTTGATAGACCTGGGTCATGCCACCTCTTGCCCCCCAGACTGAAGGTAAGCCCAAATACCTGCTTTTTTGGAACTTTTTAAAAAAATATTTTTTAAATAAATGGACTTTTAAAAAGACCGTTTACAAAAAACAAAAAAAAACAAAAAAAACACCGTTTACCCAGAGCCTTGGCATGAACTGTAGAGCCTGTGGGTCTGGATTCAAATTCCAGCTTCACCATCACTTACTATGTGCTTTTGCGCAAATCACTAAACTTCTCAAAGCTTCAGTTCCCTCTACTGTAAGATGGGAGTGTATTACTGAATCTCACAGGGTGGGCTTAATAATAGTGCATGTAAAGAATTCACTTGGTAAGTAAACATGCTGTACATGCTCAATATCAGCAGTTAACACTTAACTGGTTCAAAAGCAGGCATCTTTCATGATTAGAAAAGATTCCATGACTTTTCACGCCCTGCCTGAAGACTCCCTCCTCTATACCAGCCCGGCACTGCTCGTCAGTGACAAGCGCCATTCCTCATTAGTTCACCATTTTCGCTGTCTGCCGTAATTATGGTGCCACCAAATTACCAGTGCATCACAGTTGGTATTGTAAATTAAGTCACAATGTTACTTATAAAAAATAAAATCTACTCAAATTTAAAAATGGAAAGGACAGGTCTTTAACATTCAATTTAGCATCAGCTCATTCTATATTACAAACGTGTAATGTTATTTTTTACTTGGGGCGGTACATTGGAAAAAACCCATCAACCATAAATCCATCTGCTCATATATACCTTATCAACAGTTATTACACAACTTGTGGGAACATTCCAAAAAAATACAAATATTCTTGACGTCTAATGTGAAGGGCTTTTTCTCTACAGAAAGAATGTTAGTTTAGACTAATAAATATCCCATGTTGTTTCAAGTTTTCTGGGGATAATGTCAGTAACAAAGTAGGTAAATTGCATGTTTTTCTACCTTTGTGGATAAGACCATCTTTTCTTCCCAAATTGCCATGATTGTGAGATTAGATAAAAAGCTAGGATAACACCTAAAATTTGACATTGGGTTACCCTCTAATTCTGCCATGTAAATGCTTAACACTTGCACCTAGGTGGTTTAAAAAGACTCGGCAACATCTAAGTTATCAAAGTGGTTAACTAAGAACCCTTAAATCAAACCAATCCGATTGTCTAACTGAAGAGGTTATATTTACAGAAGAGTCTGTATGAAGCCTAGAAAAAGGGCAACAGAAATCCAGTGTAGCTTTGGCATTGTCCAAAGGTGTGGCTGTCCTGACAAGGAGACTCAGATGTCCTCCTGACCATTTGGTCTCCTAGCAGAGTGGTGTGCACCAGATTATTACAGTTTAAGGATACTGGCCAGTGTACTGACCCAACTCCACCCATTTTGCTTCCAACTTCAACCAAACTTCTGATTCACCTTGTTCCCATGAGAACTGTGTTATAGGGATAATGTACTCATTATACCTAATGTACTCAAAGTCATTTACTCACTGCAAATAAATAATCTGGGACCAGTTTTACATCAAAAGATTAAGAAAATTTCAAAGTACTCTCCACAATGTCAGTCACTTGGGATCCATTAGTCTGATAGGAAGGTAAGAAATATAGTCAAAGATGGGATACTATGAAACAAGATGCGTTACCATGCAAGTCTTCGGGGGCGTGTTGAAATGAAGATTCTAGGCTAAAAAGTTTCCAATTAGCCTAGATTATACATCCAGTGTCTACAGAAAAACACGGCCTATCAATTTGTCTGAAGTTCCAAAGCAGCCACAATAGGCTTTAGAAAGATGTACAGTAGCACATCAGTGGTCTTACTCAGTTTCACTTCAAATCCCACATGAAATTAGGTGCTTTAAAATAAACTATTGTAGATTATGAGCTGTATCTTTATGATACAACTAGCCTTCATTAATTGTGGTTATTATGTTCCATGAAGTCTCGCTAACAATGTATTGGCAAATATTGAATCATTGCTCTTAGGGGAAATAGGTACCTGTAAGCCAGCCACATTTTCATAGTATCCTTGCTTTTGTGTGTTCCTGTTTAAAGACACCTCATTTAATATATAGTTAACCTTGAACGCCTAGCCAACAGCTCTTTAACTTATGCCTGAATGAAGCTTATCTACCTTCCTGAACTTAGGGACACCAGACAGCACCTAAGCACTATGCTTAGGAGCAATTTAAACAGCACAATCACCAACAAACACAAAAATATCAAGAACATGGCAGTAGATAGACCTCAAAAAGGAGACTTGTTTATGGTATGAAAACTGAAAAAAGGTTAGCAGGCTTATTCGACTTCAGCTGGGAACGTGTTTCAACTCAAATTTTCAGTGCCATGTTGGCAAATGACTGTAAAGGCATGTAGATTTCTGGGCTATAAGTAACTTTTGCTGAGTAGATGAATTTGCAAATACATGATCAAGTGACCAACTGTACATTATTTTTTTTCCTAATTCCTACAAGCAGATCACAAAGGTCTACTTCACACTTTTGTTGGTTCCTCTCAACAGTCATGTAAAGTTTGCTACAAGAACAGATGGGGACGATAGATCTTCTCACATAAGAAGTCCCAACTATGCAGTGTATAAAGCAAGCTACTACCATCTATGCAAATCCTATCTGCTACTTTAAATTTTGGCATGTAAGTGTGGAATTTTATGGATACAGCTTCTAAGGTGTCTCAAACTAAAGTCTCTTCCTTTAAAGTCTCAAAGCTTGAACCATTCTGTATTCAAATTTGAAAAAGTGGTATATATTTTTCTGCCTTAAAGCATCGAAAAAAGCTTTCATGGTGACTAAGAGAAATTGTTTTCATCTAAGTATTCTGTCAGCCTCTTAAGAGGGTGAGTCTATGGTCAGACAAAATAAAAAGAATTAGAATGCCTACTGGGTGTAGTATTTAAGCCATAGGGGTATGTGGGGGTTAACATGTACATCTTGAGTTTCAAGAGAAGCAGCTGAGGTGAAAAGCATTAAAAGCTTCATCATGCAGAGAAGCATGACACTCATAGTCATGGTTTTATCTGGATTATTTGCTCAAGAGCTGGTGTTGAAATAATTTTAGCACGGTCTTAGATATATCAGATGTGCAACTCAGAAAGCTTAACTTTGTTAGTAGTATATGTGGAGAATGGAATAGAAATTAAAACTAGACCATTCTCCAAAAGTGTATTCTAACTGCCAAGGGTATTTTTTTTCTAAATCCATCTTCTAGAGGTAGAACCCCAAAAACTGAATTTTCACAAGTACTTTAGGGGACAAGGTATTAGTTGATGATTGTGACTTCATTTCCTATCAAATTAAAGGTCTTTTCAAAAATAAGGCTTAAAACTAATCCTAACTTTAGGAGCCAGTGCTGTTACTGTTTCACGCCATATGATGAAGGGGGTTAAGCTAATTAACTTCCAGCTTAGAAACCGTACACTGGCATCATCTCAAAAAATGTTAAATACAGATATACCTTGGTTCAAGAATTCACATGGAAATCTAAATTCATACAACAAATTGGAGAAATTCTTGTGCCCCTTTTCCATAAAACTATGATACCCTTGAACTTAACTGCACCTTTTTCATGGAAGAGGTTCTTCTGCCAATTCCAGCTTATCACCTATTTGTGCAAAACCAATTACAAAGAAATGAAATAGCGTAACAGCACTGGGCACTGTTTAAGGAATTTTTATTAAAGCAAGAATTTTATAATCCAAATTACATTTCCTTGCTCAGTTATCAATTCTGTTATTTAAAACAGAAGTGACATTCTGAGCTATTCCACAGTAAAGAATTACAAAATTAAAGAAAGGAATGCTTTAAATTTTTGTACTTTGCTGAAAATTCTTTTTCCCAGGGTCTATAAAACATTAATTTGTTTTTATATTTTACTATTTTTTTTGTTTTTTTTTTTGTTGTTTTTAAATCAATAAGTAATCTAGGACTAGCATTACGTTTGCTAGACCTGGCATTTGCTCGGTACATAAGGTTCAAAGTTTCCTTTCCTTTTTTTATTTATTTTATATTTTGCAATGTTTTTTTTCCATAATGTTTAAGTTTTTCGATGTTTAGATATTTTTCTTCGGTGAAGCACAAGTTTCTTTTCGTGGTCCCTGATCAATCTGTGAATGCAGGGAGAAAAAAAATGTAATCAAACTTGCCAAGAGGCTAGGCTCATTATAATCATTACATAAAGTGACAGGGCTGCTAGTTATTACTACACTGGCAATCATACTACAATATGTAAACGTATCAAACATAACACTGCAAATTTAAAGTGTATAGCACGCAAATGGCCAAGTACCAACAACAAAACAAGATGACCAATACTGGCACTTGTCAGTAGCAAATTTAAAGCCTGTGGCCAAATTCAGTCTGCAACCTGTTTCTTGGACACAACTATTCATTTATGTAATGTCTAGGAGTTCTTTCACACTAAAACTGTAATAATTACAACATAGACAACATGGCCCACAAATCCTTAAGTATTTCCTATCTGGTCCTTTACAGAAAAGCTTTGCCCAATCTCTGGTCTGGGCTACACAGCTCCATTACCCCATTTCTTGGAAGTAATGAAGGGTAAAACTGTCAGTATTGCAACCCAAGGAAAGGTATAAGCTATGAAAGTCCTGGGGGAGTAAGTACACAAAAAAGCCAAGCCCATTTAATACAAATTATAATACAAATGTTTGAAGGTGCTTGGATTTCAAAATTCAAGTCAAAACCAGGCTAACAGGTAAAATTTCTTTTAGTTTCTATTTCTACTTCTTTTTGAAAAGTTAGCAATACAACATGTGTATTAATGGCAAAATGAATTTCTGTAAAATATGCTCAAACTGATAAAAACAAGCTTAAACCAATAAACCCAGGGAGGAACACTCACTTTAAACAGTTGGAACACCAGTGGCACTGTTAACTGCTTTCTGGGCAGCCTCTTTCGCTTGGTGGGCTTGTAGTACAGCCACAGCTTCATCAACCTAAAACAACAACGAACTGGCTCTGAAAAGGAGTAACTAGAAGAACTTCAAATTCACAACAACATATAAATGTCCAGCAAAGGCAAACTAAACTCCCTTCCTCATATGCAAGTGGAAAGAACTGCTTTCAAAACAAAACAAAAGGGACGCCTGGGTGGCTCATTTGGTTAAGCCTCTGCCTTCGGCTCAGGTCATGATCTCAGTGTCCTGGGATCGAGTCCCGCATCGGGCTCCCTGCTCAGGAGGGAGCCTGCTTCTCCCTCTGCCTGCTGCTCCCCCCTGCTTGTGCTCTCTCTCTGATAAATAAAATCTTTAAAAAAAAAAAAAACAAAACCGGGCGCCTGGGTGGCTCAGTCGTTAGGCGTCTGCCTTCGGCTCAGGTCATGATCCCAGAGTCCTGGGATCGAGCCCCACATCGGGCTCCCTGCTCCTCGGGAAGCCTGCTTCTCCCTCTCCCCCTCCCCCTGCTTGTGTTCCCTCTCTCGCTGTGTCTCTGTCAAATAAATAAAATCTTTAAAAAAAAACAAAAACAAACAAAAAAAAAACCAAACCATTTCAACTGTATCCATATCCTTTGGGGTTCCACTCCACCACTATTCTAGAATTATGAACCCTCTTGCACTTCTTCCTCTCTCACCAAAACTCCCCCCAAAGTTGAGAAACAATGGCAAACCTCTCTCTCCTCACAAACAGCACAGAAGCTGGAGGGGAAACCAAGCTCTGTCTTTGCCTAGCTGTGTGAACACAGGGTACATTTTCAACCCCCAATTACTTGTTTCCCCATCTAGATTACAAAATGGGGATAACAGCACCATAGGTGGTGATTAGAATTTATAAAACTCAGAACTGTACGTGATTTATATAAAGCACTTAGTAATGTTCAAGTTTCTACAAAAAGCCCTGGAATACATAGTATAAGAGGCTGTTAGATAAATGACAAATTTACTTTAGAACGGAGAGACTCTGGAGACTCAAGCATATGAAGAAGTTCTGAATTATCAATCTCCAACAACATGCCAGTGATTTTACCAGCAAGAGTAGGGTGCATGGCTTGAATTAGAGGAAAGAGCCGTTCACCTAGGAACAAAAACACAAAATTCCTTCAGTCAGAAGAAGTGTAAAGGCATCCACCATTATTAGAACTAGGGTGAAGAACCTGACTTCTGTATATAGCAAATAGATGCTAACCCCAAACCCACCATTGATAGTTAAAAACCGATTAAGGTCTACCACAAGGCAATGAAATTGTTAATTCTGTGCTTGACGTTTCTTTTTCATTTACTTCAAATTCCCTCCTCCAAAAATGTAGTGGGATCCATGGCAAATAATGCCCTATTATCCTAGTCATCAAAAGCCAAGTATTTAATTAAAAGCCTGGAACACTACTAAGAAGTTTAGCAGACATGCCAATTCAGACCAATCCTGTAACCTTAGGCCTACTTTTGTACCTAAAAATGATAGCTAAGTATCTTCGCCATTTTCTAGTCTCTCTGTAACTGACTAGGTGGGACAAAGGCACTTACCCAACATTTGCTTTTGCTCTTGAGGAGGGGCAGATGCCAACATGGAAGCAGTCAAAGGCTCCTGACCTTGTACATGAACAGCAGGCTAGAAAAAAATAGGAATTTTCCTAAGTTTAAAGTACAGAAGTAGGGGTGTCTGGGTGGCTCAGTCAGGCGTCCAACTCTTAATTTCAGCTCAGGACATGATCTCAGGGGGGTGAGATCGAGCTCTGTGTCAGGAGGGAGTCTGTTTGGGATTTGCTCTCTCCCTCTCCCCACCTCAAATTGCTTTAAAAAATTCTTTTAAGTCCAGAAGTAATGGCACATACTCACTAGAAAAAAAAAAAATCACTAAATGATGAAGACTGCACTCTAAACATGAATAGGAGAAGCTGAGTCCCTCAGAAGTACAGTCCAAGGTAGTCTTTTCTACCCGGAGTATTCTTTTGAGCTCTATTTCTATTATGTTCATGACAGTTTGGGTCTCAGGGTCAAAAAAAAGAGGGTGAGCTAAACCTCACAAACTGTATTTCACCCTTTCTTCCTTACAACTATGCTTAACAAAGCTCTCAAAGCACACAAATAATTCAGGGTAAGGAATGCTGAATGCCTGTCTAACTCCCACAGTATAAGACATTTTTACATACAGTCAATTAATGGGACATCAATTAGCACAACGTTCTAGATAGCTTCAGCTCTCATAATTGTCTTCGGCTTCTTTGACTGCAACCAAGGACTGCCATCTTTATACAGAAATTAAAGGCCTACCTGCTGCATGGTAACTTGTGGCTGTGCATTAAGATGCTGTTGAGGATTGCGAACTCCCGCAGCGTACTTATACTGTGGAACGGTGCGGACAGCAGGTGCTGCCGCGGCAGCGGCCGCCGCAGGACGTGGCCCCATCGTCTGTGTTGATGTGTTAGCTAAAAAATAAACACGGGGTTTTTGTACTTTTACCTTGCTTTTTCAAACTAGAAATCAATTTTCACAGAAAGTGTTAAGGCTTACCAACACGCTGTGTCGACATGACTCGTGGAACCTGTGAAGAAGCTGGTCTCATGGTACTAAATGGTGGTCTAGGAGCGGCTGGGCGGATAGCACCGGGCATATTTTGGAATGCTACATTTAAAGATATGAGAACACACATTAACTGGGAAAAAACGCACTGGAAGTGTTCAATGCTTTGTTGTAACAGCTGAGATTTGAACAAAGGAACGAAGAGTGACTAAATGCAAATATCGTGTTTTAAAGCTAAGTCTCTCACCTGCCATTTCCCCAGACTTCCCAGACCAGAGAATGAATATGTAAAAAAACATACATTCAGAAGAACAAGGACTTCTTACTCTCTGAACATGACACACAAACCTGGTTCCAAGTGTTACTGCAACAGAGCACTGGGCCACAAGGCAAGGCTAAACATGCCAGGACTCTGATCCTCACACATGGAACAAGATTTTTTAAAACTACTGCCTAACCAAATATGAAATTAAGAGTTGGATCCATCCCCAAACTTATAAAAGAAAATCAAACCAGCATGGAAATTACTGTCTCAATAAGATAGGAAGGGTGAGGCATTTTAGGATTCTTCTTAAAAAATACGAGGATCCTGGTGGGAGGAATAGGGTGGCTGGGTGACTGATAGACACTGGGGAGGGTGTGTGCTATGGTGAGCCCTGTGAATTGTGTAAGACTGCTGAATCACAGACCTGTACCTCTGAAACAAATAATATATTCCATGTTAAAAAAAAGATTGCAGGAAGGGAAAAATGAAGGGGGGGAGAATTGGGAGGGGGAGACAAAGCATGAGAGACGATGGACTCTGAAAAACAAACTGAGGGTTCTAGAGGGGAGGGGGTGGGGGGACGGGTTAGCCTGGTGGTGGGTATTGAGGAGGGCACGTTCTGCATGGAGCACTGGGTGTTATGCACAAACAATGAATCATGGAACACTACATCTAAAACTAATGATGTAATGTATGGGGATTAACATAATAAAAAAAGGAAAAAAAAAAATACTAGGATCCCCAAAATGAACACCCATAAGCCTAAATTAAGAAAAGCAACAGTTAATATACTGTTGAAATATAACAGCTAATCTATCTCACATATTTTTAGTCCAAATAATTCACAACCTTAATTAAAAACAAAAGGCTTACGATGAGGTCTGGCACCCTGAGCAGTCCAGCGAGGACTTGGTCTTAGTTGAGCAATTTGGCTAGGAGGATAGTATGCAGCACGGTTCTGAGTCTGTAGAAAGCAAACAGACGTATCATGTAATGAAAAAAAGCAATATTGCAGCTAGCTATATACTCTGAGAACATTCAGCAAGTCCTTACACTCAAAGCATTTTTTCAAGTTTAATCACAATTCACACGTTTCAATCTTAGGCCTTTATGGAGGGCACAGACACTAAAAATGACCAAAACTGAAAACCCGTATAAGGTTTTTATTCTCTTCTGAAACGTACCTGTGGGATAGCTGCCATGAAGTAACCTGAAGGAGGTGCTGGCTGGTAGGGGTTGATTACAGGATTGGGCACAGCTCTTACACTTGCCATTCTCTGCATATACTGGTTAGTGAGGTGAGCCTGGCGCTCTTCTTTGCGCTGAGCTAAAGCTACATACAATGGCTTGGTGGCCACAATTCTACCATTCATTTCTGTAACTGCTTTTGTGGCTTCTTCTGGGGAGGAGAAACATACAAAACCAAACCCTTTGCTGCGACCACCCTCCATCATAACCTATTAAAAGACAAAAAAAAAAGTTAATTCAATGACAGAATGAGGCTCTGAGAGCATTACTATTAACAATT
Organism: Neomonachus schauinslandi; assembly: GCF_002201575.2. Classification (NCBI taxonomy): domain Eukaryota; kingdom Metazoa; phylum Chordata; class Mammalia; order Carnivora; family Phocidae; genus Neomonachus; species Neomonachus schauinslandi. The sequence continues at coordinate 152,093,306 of NC_058406.1, forward strand.
CAGCTACTGACTCAAATAAGTAAACACTGTTAATGCTTTCATTTTTTTTCCACAATTTTTCCTTAATATCTAAATATTAAGGGCAAGCTATACACACGCATCTCAGCCAAGCAAGAGAAAGTAAAGAGGTAGACATAAGACAGCAAATGTGCTAAGATTTTAGACTGTCAACAGAATATTAAGGTTTAAGTAATCTGAATGATACAACCAAGGCCCCTACTAAAATTTTAGCAATTCAAGTTGACAAGGTGCTTTACTATTCTTTAGTGGGGAAGGGGGAGCAGCTGAATCGTAGAACATCCACATTTCAAAATAAAAATTTCACATTCAAGACCAAAAGGGCCATAAATATTGGCCAGGAGGAAGCTTTTAAATACTGAAAAGATCTTCTAAAGGAGCAATGACGAGATGCCAAGAACTCCTCACTAGCCCTGCAATATACATAAGCATGTTCTACAACTACATTCAACGGTATATGGTAGCACAGGACAAGCAGGAAACAGTCCAATGACCTCACTTATAAGTGGAATCAAAACAAAACACCAAAAACCAAAAAGAAAACTGAGCTCATGGTTGGAGGCAGAGGGAGGTGAGCAGGGGAAATCAATTAAAAAGTACAAACTCCCAGCTATAAATTAAATCCTGGGAATGCAATTTTGTTAACTATGTATAGTGATGGATTATGATCATTTCACAACATATACAACACAAACCTCATTATGTTATACACCTGAATATGTCAATTGTACCTAAAACTAGACCCTAAAACATACCCACCCATGCAGTTATGGGCATTTAGTGTGCTAAAGTTAACATTGTAAAATAACACAGAAAAAATGGACTTTACATTATACAGTACACAGTACATTGAGACAACTGAGAATTAAGTCACATCTCTCGCTCATATCACACTGAAAAATCAAATTGCCAAACAGATTCTGAATCTGAACATAAAATGCAAAAATATGGGGAAAGATGTCAAAAAACTCCCGAAGGCCTAAGTTAAAGACTGGGAGAGAATATTTGCAATTGAAAAAAAAGGCTGACATAAAATCTCTCCAATCAATAAAAAGACAACCAATCTAATATAAAAATATGCAAACAGGCAGAACTAGTCAACATATGAAAGGCAGGTCACCACTGGAAAAGATGTATACCACTTTCTACTAAATTGACAAGACTAGCAGGAATTTGTCCAGCCTTCTGGGACAATTTGGTTGTATCATATTTAAATATACCCACTAACCAGCTATTTTAATTCTAGAACTTTAGAAAAACTGGCATTTTTGCAAAGATATGTTTATTAGAATGGTGGGTCTAACAGTGGAAACACACAAAGCAACCCAAATGTTTATCAATATAAGTTACAGTAAAATAAGTTACGGTATATCTATATAATGAATACTCAGCACCTTAGGGGGGGAAAAAAAAAAAAGCCTGAAATGAATATATGTATCTAGACCTACTGTTAAGTAAAACTGCAAGTCACAGAATCTGTATAGTACGATCCTGGTCTTCTAAAAATTGTTTATACATCTACAAAGAGCATTTGGACAAACATGAAAGATTATCTGGGAAGGACACCCAAATGGGAGATATGGGAAATCACCTTTCACTTTTTACCTTTCTGCTTTGATATTTTTCTCAGCAAGCATTACTAACACAGGACCTCTTCCTCCAGAATAAACTCTTGCCAAATTTTCACATCCTTGCCACCAAGGTGTGATATTATGATCCAAAAAGGACTTTAAAAACTGATGCACAGGGCGCCTGGGTGGCTCAGTTGGTTAAGCGACTGCCTTCGGCTCAGGTCATGATCCTGGAGTCCCTGGATCGAGTCCCGCATCGGGCTCCCTGCTCGGCGGGGAGTCTGCTTCTCCCTCTGACCCTCCCCCCTCTCATGTGCTCACTCTCATTCTCTCTCAAATAAATAAATAAAAATCTTTAATAAAAAAAACAAAAAACAAAAAACAAAAAAAAAACTGATGCACAATATTCAACTTCAACAACTTTCAGGGAACACACTAAGGGTAAAGACACCCAGGAGTAAATTCTAGCAATACTCCAAGTACTCAAAAGCATAGGCTAAAACACAAGGTAACCCCATCTCTTCATTTTTATTTGTATTCATCTAGCATGCCCCTAACATTTCCTATCACAGAAGCTTCCTTAATCAAGTTGCCAGGAAAAGATGAGTAGGAAGATCAGCCACGAGGTCATTCCAGAGCACTGAATTTTAATTTTTCCTGTACTCTTGAGGATCTGACTGAAGTTTTAGACGCTCCTACCATACCCCAAAATACATATGCACAAAGCTTTACATTCAGAGAATTCTTGGACCATGGACATCAGAAAAAAACACCTGGAAGAGAGGTTCTTAAATCAAAATCCCAGAATTCAGAATAGAATCGTACTACTGTAATTCTTCATTTTTGGTTTCAAGTGAAAGAAAATCTATCTGAAAGAAAATCTATCTTTACTGCTAGGGGACTTAAAGTTTGACTCCCCAGAATGAATTGTGTAAGTGAATATAAATTTGCCCGGTAACAATTATAGTTCCGTAATAAATTGCCACTTTTAACCAGGAAAATAGTTGAAAAGAGTAGAACAATGCATATTATGTGAGGATCAATCACTAACTATGGTCAATGAATGCAGCCTTCCTCAGGAAGAATTCAGAACTCATCCCCTGCAAAAAATAAACCATCAAGGCTACAACATCTACTTCAAATTTGAATGTCTGTGAACAATGAGGCAAAAACCTGATTTCCAGAAAAGGAAGGAAAAAAAAAAGACTGACTTTTTTGGAAGAAAAAAACCAAACCTATGTGACTATTCATTTTACAAAATAAGAAAAATACTCTGGCATATTAATGTGAAATTTACATATGCATTATCAATGGGCATGAATATTCCCCAAATCTTAAAATACCATACGCTTTACCTTTGCACTAGTGATTGTACCAAAAGGAGAAAACTCTTTCCGGAGACGTTCATCATCAATACCATCATCAAGATTTTTCACATAAAGGTTAACACCCTAAAAAAAAGAAGAAGAAACTGTAGAAAAAGAAAAAGAAAACCACACTGGTACTTAAGCACACTTCCTAGTATTTTTATCCCATGTTTCTTCTCCTTTCCCCCTCACAAACCCTCCAGTTACCTGGCAGTAACTGAAATGAACGTAAAATAGGTTTCCTCATCCCTGTCTTATTTTGCTTGTCAATTAAAAATGAACCTGGTATCTGGTGATCCTATCTTGCTTCATCTGTTCAAATTTGCGCTTAAGTTCCGTCTGCCGTTCCACTTTTTTCTGAGCTCGACCAACGTAAATTTGTTTTCCATTGAGCTCCTTTCCATTCATCTCATCCACAGCCTTACAGAAATCACAGAAATTTTAATTACTAACTTGCAATAGAGAAATTCATTTCTTTATCAAGAAATTGTGTTAGGTTATGAATGCTAAACATGGACCCTTCATAAAAACTTGGCTTCAATGTTTTGGGAATATAAATTCCCAATTTATACCCCCAAAACTAATACACAAAATGCAAGTAGTTCAAAAGAATGCATGTAAGATAGCCAATGTAATGCATGTACATTTCAGTATGAGAGCAAGGAAACCTATCATCTCCCTTATAAAATACAGGAAATTCATACTATCTTTAGTTAGTATATTTGAGTCTTACTTTCTGTGCATCTTCATGCCTTTCGAAGCTTACAAATCCAAAACCTTTGGATTTTCCACTTTCATCAGTCATTACTTTCACACTTAAGGCAGGTCCTAAAAAAATTTTTTTAAATGATTCAAAGGTATTCCACACAACATTTAGTTTATACATTTTAAATTTCGACACACAAAAACAAAGCCATGAAAAAAATAAAAATTAAAAAATAGTCTCTTCAAAGACCTTGTATTTCTACTAAGAAGCTAAGTACTCTATTCCCTGAAACACTTCTCCCTCCATTTAAGGAGGTACATGTGTTAGACCATTGTGAAGGATGAAATTTTATTCTTAGTGCAAAACAGATTTGCTTTTTTTTAGCCAACAATTTGATTTTTTGACATCAGAATTAAGAAATAAGATTTCCTTAACCCTTGGCCCATTTGACTTTCAACTGAGAGTGGAGGGAATACAGGGTTTGACCCTTGGCAAAACACAGTATTACTTGGAGGAAGTAGCACATATTTGAAGACACATGCCCCAATCCTCCCAAGTGAAAAAGACACTTAACTGAGGTGGGTATTATCTCAGGTAGGTGGGGCCAGAAAAGGTTAAAAAGCATATTTGATTACAGAGAATATGGAAGATATATGGGCACAGGTAGATTGTTTCTTTTGAATGTACCTCTAGTCCTAAAGCTGTACTTCCAATCTCTATGAGAAATAGCCAAAAAAATATTTGACAAATTTACATATTGGTGGTCACCTCACATAGCATTACTCATTTGGGATCATTGATTAACAATATTCAACTTTAGAAACAGCTTCTAATTAAAAAAAGACAGATGAAATATACAAAACCAGTCACTAAAGAGAATTTGGAGTAAGATGCAAGACACAATTTATCTTGTGTGAAAGGGCAAGTTTTTTGCCCAAAGAGTGGAGGGTTCAATGTGGCATGCCAGATTGGCAATAAGGTATCAGATTTTCTAATTCTGTATCATTTGAGGTGCTCAAAAAAAAAAAAAAAAAAGCCACCTACTTAATAAGTTCAACAAATGATAAGGGAAAAGCAAATCACCTGCAAAAGCGTTCAATTTAAAGTTCATCTTCTGATCAGTTACAGCTATCTAAAGTGAGGCTGCTTACACTTCACGGATTTAAAATTTAATTAAGTTAATTTGAAATGCAAGGAACAAATTAAGATCCCATGGATTCAGAAGGCCATCCCAAGGAGATATCACGGGAATCAGGATCTCTGGCTTTGTCTTTGAATGTCATTGTTTCAAATTGCTCAAACATGAGGTTTTTAAGACTGGCCAAATACCCTAAAGCTGGCCAGCTTTCCTGTCCCATAACTAAAGACTGCATTCCAACCCAAGTTGGCTGTGTCATGTGCATGCCTCTGATGGGATGGGATCTGTAAGTGCATAAATCCAGCACAATTTTTTACTGTAGCATAACCTTTTAAAATCTGTTCCAATTAGGCAGTCACACCTTACTGTGCTAATACAACACTATTAACCTTTATTTATATACTACTTTGTAGTATAATGGACTATCAGTAGTTTAATCCAGATAATCACAATTATTTTTAAATACCGTATTAAGTTCATTTCATTCACTTTAGTATAAAGTATTAGCCAAAACTAATGTTGAGCAATTACTCAGAACTTTGAGTGTAAAAATTTAATTCAGACACATTACCAAACTTGCCAAAGAGATCCTTAAGGCGCTCATCATCCATATCTTCTCCAAAATTCTTGATGTAAACATTGGTGAACTCTTTTGCCCTAGCTCCGAGTTCTGCTTCTCGTTCTTTACGAGACTTAAATCGTCCAACAAATCTAATAAAATATGTAAGGACTATAAAATTAGGTTCTATTTTATTAAGTTCAGATTAATTAAGCCTGATGGTTGATTTTGTAACTGTTACTGATAATTTCAGAATCTCGAATAAAGAGCACAGTAAAAACAAGTGCCTGAAGTGAAAAAATGGAAGCATAAAATAAGAACAAACCTCTTAACTACAAGAAAAAAGGAAGCATTTTTCTTCATACACACTTCCCTCCCTTCCTTCTAGCTAACCCAGGGTTAAAGAGATCATGCCTATCAATATAAATGAGTGGGAGTAACACACGAACCACGCCAAGGAAAAGACATAAAAGCTTTCATCGTTGCTATTTCAAAGTGGCCCTTGCACATCGTTTGTGATCTCCTAAAATGGAAATTTAAACTTCTGAATTCTGTACTCTTAACACATAACAGCTTGGCAAATTTTCTCTGCAGCATTATCAACTAAATGTTTTAAAAATTTAGTTTTCCCCTAATATAAAAGTAGTACATGTCATTAAAGACTATTGTAATAGACAATAAAGTAAAAAACCATCTTCCATGATACCACCCAAATCATGACCAACTTTTCCTAAGTCTTTTTGTTTTAATGCAGATACCTGTGATTTTATTCCTTAACCTTCCCCACCCCACCCATACTGTGGTGCTTCTCCATGCTATTAGCTTTACAAACGTTCTCAATAAGAACATACTATTCCATTGTGGGTATCACAACTTTATGCTTTTGTTAATAATGCTGGAACTTAATGAGCCTTTCTGTTATATGTTCTTACGATAGAGTCGCAGAAATCATGATAGTTCAAAAGGCATAGAAATGACCTTAAGTTTATATATACAATCAAACTGTTTTCCAAAAGGGTTATACTATTTTATACTCAAAACAGCAATAAGTTAAGTCTTTATTTAATAATCTAGACCCCCACCAATGCTGGACATTCTTCCCCGTCCCCAAACACATTGATAGACAAACTGTAAGATACTTTCATCTTCTAATACTAACGATGCTCAATATTTCTCTCAAAGATGTACTACTTCTAACAATTAGCATTTGTAAACATTGTTCACATTGAGGAACTGCTGGTTTCTAACACTTACTTGAGTTCTTTACACATTACAAAGTCTTTCCTTAATCATGCAGTGACACAAAATTCAAATAGGTAACACCATGTGCGTAATGATCCCTCCATGTACAGACTGACCACAGCACTTAATGAAGTGATTTATAAGAACTACACCTTAAGAGTGATGCAGTGGAGTTAAGAAAAACCAATCTCAACTCAGATATTTTATAAGATGACCTTACAGCTTAATTTGTCTAGATAATTAAACAAAATCCACTGGCACTAACGATAAAAAATTTTAGATTTCTTTGGGCTCATAAAATCTTAATTTTATAACCTGCAGCAGAAATAGTCTCATAGGTTTTATCAGTGCCATTATATAAAAAGTTTGCAACTTTTAAAAAAAGTTTATCTCAGGATAGATTAATGATGAAGATTTCTGGTTTAATTCTACTTTACTTTTAAGTGGGTGAAGGAAGGTGAAAAGGTAAAACAAACAACAAGTCCATCAATAAATTGTAGTAGTGGGATGCCTGGGTGGCTCAGTCGTTAAGCGTCTGCCTTCGGCTCAGGTCATGATCCCAGCGTCCTGGGATCGAGCCCCACATCGGGCTCCCTGCTCAGCCGGAAGCCTGTTTCTCCCTCTCCTGCTCCCCCTGCTTGTGTTCCCTCTCTCACTGTGCCTCTCTCTGTCAAAATAAATAAATAAAATCTTTAAAAAAAATAAATAAATAAATTGTAGTACTATGGCCAAGTAAAGAGCCAACTTAGATTCTGAATTTAGACCACTGGGTTTATATCCCAGCTTATCTGTTGAACCATCATGTAAATACATTTAGCCTCAGTTTCCTCAAATGTAAAATGGGTCAATGACTACGTCAGGAATTATGATTAAAAGTTTCTGTCTAGATTCCTAGTTTTTCAACTATGCACTTATTTTGAAAAAGCTTTGTATCTCAGTATACTTATCTTCTTTTTCTTTTTCACTTGAATGTTGACCAATTGTATTAATTCACTGTTATTCGTATGTTACAACAAACAAGGAGAAAACACAATGATAAAATCTACCAAGATGTGGTTTATTATTTTCACTCCAGCTGAATCTCTTTAACAGCACAAATGTATTAACTTGTAAAATGAATTGATTTGGACTATTAAAAACAGATTTGAAATATGATTAACTATTTATACTTACACTTTGCGATCATTTAGAAGCATCCCATTCATTTTTTCAATAGCTCTTTCAGCTGCTTCCTGTGTCTCAAAATGTACAAATCCATAACCTTTGGAACCATTTTCATCACAAACCACCTAGGGAAAAATGGATACCAATTTTTCATTACTTGCTATTGATTTAGCATTTTTTCCAGTGTTCAGAGAGAACTTGTCAGCCTCCTAGCCTGGGTATTTGGGAAATAAAACTACCATTAACAGACAGCATGGTTGCTCTTTTAAGGAATAAACTACAAGAAGGTAAAACACTGTAAATGTTTACCTGTCACATTTTTGCTTACCTTACATGAAAGGATGTTACCAAAAGCAGAAAATGTATCATACAGTGCTTTATTATCAATGGATTTGTCCAAATTTTTAATGAATATGTTGCCCACTCCACTTTTGCGAAGTGATGGATCACGCTGAGACCACATGATGCGTACTGGCTTGCCCTTTATAACATCAAAATTCATGGTGTCCAAAGCACGCTCCGCTGCAAGAAAGACATGTTCAGAGTATTACTTCAAAACATTTATAGGCCACTAAAAATTATATAAATTATTATGGGGAAAGTGGTTGGGCACACAGTCCCTCTACCTCTTTAAATTTCAAGATTGCTGGACCTTACCTCACACTAGTCTAGTTTTAAATTGTTTAATGCTAAAAAAGACAATTACCAGAAACCTCAAACTTCCCATGTTAACAGATGACATATCACCAATGTATTTCTGAAACATCTTTTCCTTTAACTATCATAAATTTAAAATCTCCTTTTGGTTCCTAGTCAACATAAAATCAAGATACCCCTTCACATACAATTTGCTTAATGAGCAATATAAAAGATATTAAGTAATTGTAAATTATCCAGACTTAAGAGCTTTTAGATTTTAAGCATTTTAACTTCTTCCCTTATTACTTGTCAAAATCAATCTTTTCATTGCTTACCACAGCCAATATTCTACAAAAATTAGTCCATTTAAAAATAAATAGATAAAAGTCCCTGGATTTTGGGAGCTGGGTGATTTCAGTGACTCATGGCACAACTTCCTATTACTATGTAAAAAAAAAAAAAAAAGAAAGATTATATCCATTCGGATCAAGATTTTAATCAGGCCCTCAAAAATTTAATGTGAGGTTGGGCATACTTAGCTGTATAATGAATACAGAAATTTTGCAGTACCAGGTCTATATAATATTCACAATTCACTCATTAAAGCTTTCTTGACATATAAAACCACTTTTATCTTCAGTCATTGATTTACTTAAGAACTGATCAGTTAATCAATTATTTCTGCACAGTGCTAGAAAATTTCAAAATCTACCCTATGATTTCAGGGTCTATGAAGGATTGAATTATGTGCATCTCTACCATGAAGCACTTATTAAATAATTTGAGACTTTCCATGGAAAAATATATTCTTAAGTAAAAAACATTAGTTCTAAGAGGGAAAAAGCATAGTCCATTTGAAGCCCTGAAACACGAATTTCCAAAAATTCCATGCCAATGTAACTGTAAAGTTATTGAGAGGACAAATTTTCCGGCCACTTCTTTTTATAAATGAAAGCTCCAGTTTCTAGAAGATAGTGACAATCAGCTGTCAGCTCATTATCAATTGACCACACCTACTCAGCTCCCCTAGTTTTTTAGCTGACTTTGCCCGAGCGTCTTTTGAATGAGTCACCTCTTCCTGTAAATTGGAAACTGGTCACTTTCAGGAGCTATTCTACGCGTCCATCAATGTTACAGTAAATAGGTAAAGAGAAAACCACTGAAAAAAGTATTTGGCAAGACGGTAATTTGTACATATAGAAACCAAACAAATCTAATATGAAAAAAATGCTATCTTCTTTTGAGCAGTTACAGAACTGGTCTACTGGTATAGACTGAGAATACATACAGTGTACTGTAACCATGGTAACCTGAAGTTCAACTTTTCAAATCACAAGAAATTTAAAAAATTGGGTTTTGTTTTAAAATTGTTAAGCTTTCTTGGAAAGAATAACAGCCGCTTCCAAAAGTTACATTTTATGGTCTTTAGGATTTGTTCAAGTTTTCTGTCAACTTCAGATTATGATTACCTGTCCCAAAGTTATCTTCCCTAATCTTTAGCTTTCATTCAGCGGTAAATCTCATCCAGAGTTGGGAAAAATTGTTATGGAGTGACATTTGGAGCCACTGCTTACAGAGCAAAAGGGCAGGAAATCTGCAGTGCAGTTTTACAACTTCTGGCTCTGTGTCACTCAACAGTAGTATGCCTACCCCAAATCTTGATATTAACTTTACCTAGTGAAAAGCTATCATTAAGTAACTTCAGTTCTACTGAACTAGAATTAAGTTCGAGTGAACTTAATTAAAAATTTAAAAGTAAATTCCTTATATTCTATGTTAGTTGACATGTATTCAAGCAGCTTGGGGGAAAAAAGCAAAATTGGGCCATAAAATTGAGTGAATCTGACTTTTGGAAGTCAACTGATCCAAATACAAAAGAAAATCCTGGCAACTCATCACACCACGTATCTGTTTGCCAAATTTTGTTTTTTGTGAACTGTTTAACTTCAAAATAAAAAGATAAGGTTAGCCACATTTTTTCCTCCATGAATTTCAAACTTACTGTTATTTTGTTCAATTCCCCATGATGTACGGATTTTCTCGACCACTTTAAAAATTAAAGAAACCTTTACTACTTGAATGCCATTAAGTATAATGGTCCAGTCCACACTACACTCGAAGTTTGCAGCCAAAATTGGTGAATACGTTTTTTTTAAGGAAAACCTCTCAAAAGCACAGAACTATTTGAGAAGGGAAAAAAAATTCTGAATTACCAGTATTACGAATCTAATTTGGATAAAAAAACTGAAATAATCTACACTGCCTGAGAAAACAGTGTATTTCAAAAGGGTCATCCTCCACATCCTCTGCTCCCACCACCCTGTTACTATTAGTGAGAAACGCCTGAACTCGGGGAAAACCCCAAATGCGCGTCTCACTGGTAATTTACATTTCTAGAGCCATCGGTTACTGACAAGTTATTAAGAATGCAATCAGAAACCTGAGGACCACCACATCACCAAATTAACTTTATTCTAAGGCCCTGTGGCTCCCCCAGGCGATTGGGCCAGTAGCAGAAACAGGCCTCGGGCCTGTGAGGTTACAGGGTTCAACACGTGGTATTTTTCGAGCACCGAATCGCACTTCCTCCGCGTCCTGGGGCGCCGGCAAGAGCCCGGGGTGGTGCGAGCGCCTCCACCTATTACCAGAGAAAGGGGCTCGGCTCCCGACGCCCCAGAATCCCGCGGCTACTGGCGGGAGCGCGGTGTAAGAACCCAATCTCACCCACCCTCCCGGCGCGTCATCACCCTAAAGTTTGAGAGCGGCTGAGGCCGAGAAAATGGTCGCAGAGGAGGAAGTGGCCAGGCGTGCGGCTGCCGGCAGCGCGGCTCCCCGCGGGCACGGGGAGCAGGGGTCCCGGCGCCTGAGCCTCTCCCCGCCGGCCCTCAGGGGGTGACATGCCCTCCCGCCCCCTCCCCGGGGCCCGCCGGCCTAGCCCGTCCGCCGCCGCCTGCGCCTCATGGCCGCCCGCCCGCCCGCCGGGCCCGGCTCTCACCGTCCGCCGGCTGCTGGAAGTTCACATACGCGTAGCCCAAGGAGCGGCGGGTGATCATGTCCCTGCAGACCCGGATGGAGAGGATGGGCCCGGCCGGGCTGAACTTCTCGTAGAGCATCGCCTCGGTCACGTCGGGGTGTAGGTCCCCCACGTAGAGCGAGGCCATGGGGTAGCTGGGGGCGCTGGGGTTCATCTCGGCACGGCTGCCCGCAGGGCCACAGGCCGCGACCTTTCCGTCAGAGGAGGAGAGCGAGTGCTGGGGCCGGGGGCCGGAGCCGGGGGGAGGGGAGCGGGGGCAAGCGCAGAGGGACAAAAATCAACCGGAATCGAAAACTACTCAACGGCCGCAGAACGGGGTCGATCGGCTGCCGCTAGCTGCTGGCTGTTGGCTGCCGGCTGGGAAGCGAGGGTGGCGGTGTCGGGTCCGGGCAGCGGGAAGGCCTCGGTCTCTTGGTTCCTTCTTGGAGCTGCTGCGGGGCCGCGGGCGGGCGGGCGGGTCGGTCTCGGCTGCTTCACCGGGTTATTTTATAAAAGAGGAAGAAAAAAAAATAAAAGTCTCCGGCGGGGGAGACGCGGATTTTTTGTAAATTTTTTTGGGTTTTTTAAAAGATTTTTTTAGATTTTTTTTGGATTTTTTTAATAATAAATGTGTGTTCCGAGCCCGGAGCACACACTCCGCACTCTCAGCACTAACCGCCGGGGAGAAGGGGAAGCACCGCCTCCTGCACCCTCTACTTATACCCCCCGCCGCACTCGCCCCGCCCCCGCGCGTCTGACGCCAGGGCCCTACGCGAGCGTCAGCGCCGGAGGAGGAGGAGAAAAGGAGGCGAGGGGGAGGAGGGAAGAGAAAACAGGAGGAGGAAAGAGCAGAGAGGAAGGGAGAGGTGGCGGCGGCGGCTGCTGCGGGTGTGGGGGTGGGGCTGGGGCGGAGGGGCGGGGCTTCTGCGCACGCGCCGCGGCCGGGGGCGGGGCCTGCGCTGCATAGGGCTCGTGGGGGAGGGGAGGGCTGGCTCGCGGGTGGATCTCAGAGGAGTCGGGTGGGACGGCCTCTCCTTCCACACACCCCGCCCCCACCTCCACCCCGGAGAAGCGTTAACCCGTCACCGCGGCGGTGGGCGGTGCGCGGGGCTTCCGGGTTCCTAGGCGCTAACCACCCCCCACGTGCACGGCCGCCCGGGCCTCTTCCCGCCACGGTCAGCCCTGCTCCACTCGTCCCCGTCCCGGAGGGACCCAGGCCACCGGTGGGCCGGAGTGGTCCCCTCCAGGCCCAGTTTCCGAAACGTGCGTGAAAGGAACCGGGGCTGGCTCCCTTTTCTCCTACCCGGACCGCACTACGACTCCCAGCGGGCAGCGCCGCCACGCGCGTCGGCCGCAGAAGCGGTGCCTGCTGGGAGCTGGAGTCCCCAACGGCCGCGGCGCTCGCTGACCCCCACTGGCCGCGGGTCCTGGCCGCCCGCTCGGGGACCCCCAACCGTCCTGGCGCTGCACCCCGGTAGCCGCCCCGCGGTGCTTCCAATAGAAGGGGGGAGGGGAAGGTGGGCTTCTCGCCCGCTCGTTTCCGAGCCCTGCACTCCCTTCGGTCTCCACCGGACGCTGTCGTTAGTCAAAGTGGCTTTAATTTGGGAAAGCTGTTTCGGGGTCTTTGTCCGCTTCCTTTTTTAAAGTATCGTGATCACTGTTAACTTAAGCTGCTAGGTTGGAATCTTTGATTCGTGCTGTTTCTACTTGAGATTTCTTTGAGGTAGAAAACAGGACTCAGGAAAAATGAATGTTTTTCCTTTAAAGTATGAGTCTCACAGTCGTACATAGCACCACAGAACTGCAAGCAGGCAAAATTAGGAATAGATTCAATGCAGTATTACAAATGTTTAAAACAATTTTATACATTAGTTGTGGACTTCAATAGAAATTCTAAATTTAGTAAATTGATGGCCGTTAAAAAAATACCAGTTTATCGGAATGACATTAAGTCAACATACAAATCCCCACTTTAAAGTAGTAATGTACTTTACAGTTTTGAAAGCACTTGCTTTAAAACAAGTGTTTTAAAACACTTGTTTTAGGATAAACATCCTATAAACATCCTATCATTTGTTCCCTACAGCAATCTTGTGTGGGTGGTGGAGTACGTAATAATAATTTTATTTTACTGTTAAGGGAACAGTCTCAAGCTAAATGATTGCCCAATTCATTCTTTAATTCAATAAACTTTAATGCATGCCAGATACATTGCCAGGTGTGGATTGGGTGCTTTATTGTCATTTAATTAAAATTTAAACCAGCAGAATCCCACATAAGTGCTATTTTGCCCCCATCTTGGTAGGAAAAAGATAATACTTTTGAAAAACATACTGCCTCATGAGCTTTATTAGGCAAAAGAGCAAAACTTTGGATTGTGCGTTAGGAAGACACATCTATTACTAAATGATAAATCACCACCCTATTAGAACTCTGTGGTTAAAAATCAATCCATCAATATATTTACTGAATGCCTACGAAGTGGAGAGTACTGTAAGTAAGGAAGATAAATGACAGAAAAAAATTCCTGTCCTCAAGAGGCTTATGATGAGCTCTCTGGTAATCATAAATATCAGCATTAATATCAGTACAATCAACATCCAATCCTAGCATTTTATCTGGCTGTGATGATTTTCTATTAGATTCCATATTTTCTTAAAAAATAAGAGAGTGGAAATTCCATTATTATACTTTGAAAGAAAACTATTTCATTTTCATATTTTTACTAAGTTACTAAAACAGCTAATAGAAAACAGGTAAAAGAAGAGGTGTACTCAATAAAGGAGAGTGAAGGGAGATCAACTCCAATAACTTGGAAATTAGACTACAGCAAGAATTAAAACTATCCATCAAAAAAGCTGAAATCTTGGGTGCCTGGGTGGCTCAGTCGTTAAGCGTCTGCCTTCAGCTCAGGTCATGATCCCAGGGTCCTGGGATTGAGTCCCACATCCGGCTCCCTGCTCTGCAGGAAGCCTGCTTCTCCCTCTCCCACTCCCCCTGCTTGTGTTCTGCTCTCGCTATGTCTCTCTCTGTCAAATAAATAAATAAAATCTTAAAAAAAAAAAAAAAGCTGAAATCTTGCCATTTGCAACGACGTGGATGGAACTAGAGGGTATTATGCTAAGCGAAATAAGTCAGTCAGAGAAAGACATGTATCATATGATCTCACTGACATGAGGAATTCTTAATCTCAGGAATCAAACTGAGGGTTGCTGGAGTGGTGGGGGGTGGGAGGGATGGGGTGGCTGGGTGACAGACATTGGGGAGGGTATGTGCTATGGTGAGCACTGAATTGTGTAAGACTGATGACTCACAGACTTGTACCTCTGAAACAAGTAATACATTATATGTAAAAAAAAAAAAAAAAAAGATAGTAGGAAGGGAAAAATGAAGGGGGGAAGAATTGGAGGGGGAGACGAGCCCTGAGAGACCATGGACTCTGAGAAACAAACTGAGGGTTCTCAAGAGGAGGGGGGTGGGGGGTTGGGTTAGCCTGGTGATGGGTATTAAAAAGGGCATATATTGAATGGAGCACTGGGTGTTATATGCAAACAATGAATCATGGAACACTACATCAAAAACTAATGATGTGGGCGCCTGGGTGGCTCAGTCGTTAAGCGTCTGCCTTCGGCTCAGGTCATGATCCCAGGGTCCTGGGATCGAGTCCCACATCAGGCTCCTTGCTCCGCGGGAAGCCTGCTTCTCCCTCTCCCACTCCCCCTGCTTGTGTTCCCTCTCAGGCTGTGTCTCTCTCTGTCAAATAAATAAATAAATTCTTAAAAAAACCCCAAAAAACTAATGATGTAATATATGGTGATTAACATAACATCATAAAATAAAATCTAAAAAAAAGATTTAAAACTATCCAAAGCCATACATAATTTCTAAGATTATCCAGGGGCTCTTACCTATATTTCTGGTGGAGGAAGATGAGGGTACAGTTTGGTGGACCTCACTAAAGCATGAATGTAAATAACAAAGATCAGAAAAATGGTCTGCTTGGAGTCTAGAAAATATTGTCAGAGAACAAGAGTTTGACAAGAGTGGAATTTGTCTAGGTTGGGTTTGAGTACCTCAGTCATTAGAAAGGGCTCACTCTCTGGTTTCACTAGAGCCTGGATTAAATAACTCTCAAAAGACTTCTCTTTGTCATAAAGCCATTTTGAACAAGCAACTTCCTAATTGATAAGTCCAATTAACAGTTGAGCCCCCAGGGCACTCTGACATAGGAAATGGATACCCTAGATGGTAGACAGAAGTATTCTAGTCACTGGAAAAAATATATCAATTCTTTGTGGCTTAATACTGTGGGAAGGAAGCTGGTCAATCAGGACTTCTGTGCAGCCCCTTTCTCTTAGATTAGAAACCTGTTTTTCTGATCAAAACTCAAACTTTCCCTTAATGACCTCTTCCTTTCCAATTCACTTTTTTCACAACCAAACTTCATATTTCCATTTCTTGTCCCTCCTTAATTCTTCAACCCACTGTGATAGGTCTCCCACTCCACCTCTACTCAAACTGCCCTGCCAACAGTTCTTCCTCTATTTGACAAATCCAGTGGACTCTCTTCAAGTCCATTTTGCTTGACATCTGCAGAATCTGACCCTATTTTCCTCCCTCTCTTTTTTTAAACACACTCTCTTGGCTTCTGGCTACAACTCTCCTCGTTCTGCCCAGCTCTCAGACTATCTCTCATCACATCATCACCCTTCCCTGACCACCAGATTGGGATGGGTACTCTTCCTTTGGGCTTTAGCCTGACCACCTGTCTGCCACTACATTTACCACGTTGTATTAAAAAGAGTCTTTTTATGAGCTCTCTCTCCAAATAAGTTGTAAACTCCAAAATAAGTTGTAAACTCCAAAAGAGAGCCTATCAGGGAGCATGAAGCCAGGCACATTGGAGGTGCCTTATTTGTTTGGGGTTCTTTTTTTTTTGTATCCTAAACTCAGGGAGAAGGCCAGCCAGGTTTGTGGACGGAGCACATAGGATGGAGCTTAATAGGGAGATCTCACCCGGAAGCGCACATGTCATGGGCACCTAGGGCTGTGTTCAAGTCCAGATCACGTGGCCTACTCCAGTGCACCGCTTTCAAACTCCATAGGCTCCTAGAGGGAATATATCCTAACATACTGGCTGGGCACTCATTTCCAGGGCTGAGCTTGAAGGTAGTAGACTTTCAGTACCCAGAGGCAGGCAAGCAGGGACAAAAAATGACTGCTGGCTGAAAGAACTTTCTGGACCTCCAAGGCTGAGGACATTATACAGTATGGACTGACTTTTAACCGTTTGATCGCTTCTGAGAGAGGAAATTATGGCTATAAGTGAGGGCAGAAGATAGAATATTTGTCAATTCTCTTTGACTCTTTGATTCACTACACTCATTTTTCTCTCCCATCATTTCTTTTTGGTCTTAAAAAATGTGCTATGTTTATCTGGCTTGCCTGTGTATATCTAATTTTAGATTGCAAGCTGTGGGACAGAATAATGTCTTTATATGTGCAGCATCTCACTGTGGATGCCTGAGAATGTCTAATGACATCAACATCATTCAATTAACCTATAAAAATAAAATAAAATGTAAAGTATTCCAGAGAACTGGTTCACCTGAACTTCACCAGAGATTCATAAATAATTTTCAGCTATGTCCAGGATATATTCAGAATATATCCAGAATAATTTATAGTATTCCATGTAACATATGACAAATTAAAGTTGACTGGCCTTATAAGGTCTTTAGGTATTACTGAGAGATATAGTTGAGATGAATAATAAGGAGGTATAGCAACCCTCTCCCAACTGGAGGGATAAACTTTCTGTAGATCCTTGAAAGAGAAAAATATTAAACAATGTCCATGATAAGACCCAAAGAACTTTCTAGACCTCCAAAGCTGAGGACATTATATAGTATGACTGACTTAAAGATTATATAATGTTTAAGAGGATTAGCTATCTGCTTCATTGGTTTGCTGGGTTGGTGAGGAGCACAATACCTACTCAGATTTGTAAATTCTCATGCCCACGATCAGAAGGATTTCCTATGATAAGAGACCTGTTCAGATTTTGTTTTCTTCCACATGCATTACATATTTCTCTCATACCAATCAAGAACAAAGAAAAAGATTTATAAAAGAGTTTGATATTGGTTCTGACATTGTGTGTCAGATGATGTACATGATGTTAATCATGAGGAAATGGCTGCCAAGTAAGTAGATCCTGAAACAGACCGACTTAGGGCCTTAACACAGGCTCAGAAACCCAGAAACAATATTGGGAGGAAAAGGCAATTAATGGCTTTGTTGTAGGAAAGAATAAGAAACTCAGAGAAATGTCAGAATATTTAGGTTTCCTTGCAAAGTGCTCCCTAATGGCCCAGCATCTGCGTCAAGCCCATGCTAAGGGCAGGGATAACACTACAACAGCAATACCACTGCCTCCTTAATCGGATTTTGGTGAGACCTGCAGCAGGTGTTATTTGTAAGTCTAAATTACATAATGTGCAGTTTATGGAGCCACTCCTGTTGTTCCATATATTCTGAATAGATCCTGGACATTTATGGAACAACTCCTGTCTCCGTAAATATAACTATTAAACAGAGACAGACACATGTAGACAGACATACAAAAAATACAACTGTCACTGTCCTAAACTAATGTGGAAAGCGGAAAAATACAAATGGCTACATGGAGACCATGTAAGTATTAGATGAGCAACCAAAAAAACCTATCTATTTCCTATCCAGGTTGTGGATTATATGGGGAGGGTCAATGTGAGAATTTTGAAATGGACTATACTCTAGGACCATGGTTCCTAAGACACAACCTAAGTACATAAATTCAGATATAAAGCATGATAAAAATACATTTTAGGAAAATAAAAGAAATTATGTTAGTACTAAGCACTACTATTTATTGAGCACTTGACATACCTCCTCACAATAACCCTATGGGGTATGATAAAGCTACAGTATTGCCTATGAGAAAACTAGGGCTTAAAGAGCAACTTTGATTCAAAAACAGGCAGTGCAAGTTCAAAGGGCGAGGTCTCTGGTCTGGGAATTCAGGGGGCCAGTACTTAGAAAAATGACAGGAAGGGGCATTGCCAGGAGGAGGAAATAACATCAGGAATGCCATGAGGAGGGATAACAAGAGGTGTTGAGGATATGACAAAATCCCATGGCTGAAACATGGCAGACAGAGGTGGGTAAAGGCAAGTGAGAGCATGAGAGTGGGGAGCAAGTACGAGGAAAAAGAGATTGGGGCTTAGATGAAAAGGGAGCACAAGATCCAATCTTGTGGCCTTGTGGTTTATCAGAAGGCAATTCTGGTGGGGAAGTAAAGATATTAAATTTGAAAGAGGACAGACAAAGGATATTCTTGGAAGGGTCTTGCTTTAATCTTCCTGGAAGTGAGGTCAAAGAAAATATGTTCTTATGGTCTAATGAAAAGAAGCACACCAGCTTATTCAGGAAGACAAACTTCTTTCCTGTAGTCAATCTTAAAAAGAAGTTATTGTATAGCTCTTTATATAAAAGACATCAGATTATAGACTTCATTCATTCATTCATTCATTCACTACAAGCCAAGTATTCATTTAGGCCTATAGCATGTGCTGTTTAAGGCACTGCATGTCAAATATTAAAACCAGTGAAGTCTCTGCATTCATGGAGCTTACTTTCTAGAAAATCAGGCAACTGTCTTGGTGATTTTACAAAAACTGCAGGAACAATTTTCATGTGGATGTTTTTCTTTTGTCAACTCTTAATAATGCTAATTGCAATCTGGCAAGGTTATGTCTGTTGAGAGCTAAATTTGACATTAAGCTTGCCAAACTTACTGAGGGTCAGGTAGCCTTTAGCCAACATATCTCAAATATCAGTGGGCTTTTTAAAATAGGTAGATCTGAAGTCACTTCCAAACTGAGGTCTCTGGTAGGTGACTGAAGGACAAGTATTCTGGGTTGGTGATTACAAAGGTATGTATATATTTACATATATGTACTTCACTCATTCAGTATATATTTACTGAGTGATATGTTAAGAACCTTGAAACACTGCAGGTATAGAAGTGGGCAAGAGAATCTCTACCTTAAAGAATATGTAATGACGTTAACACCATTAACTTCACCTCTGTAGTATGGATGTATTTTTAATCTTAGCGTATGGATTGCAAGGTTCTCTAGAAAACTTGACCATTTGAACTGCCTTAGAGATTTATAAATAATTTCAAGGTACTGTTCTCTAGGATAAACCTAGAATAACTTATATCTCATTATATTAGATAAATTACAGTTGATTGGTTTCATGAAGCTTTTAAGTCTAATATTAAGAGGCCGGCTTGATGTGAATAATGAGAGACTATAGCAACCCCCAACTGAAGACTTATACTCTCTGGGGACTTCTGTAATTGTAAAATATTACATGAAGGATGTAGATAGTCTAATGGGGTGACAGACATGATGGCCAACAATTACAATGCAACACAATACATGGTATACTGGTAGGGTGAGCACAAGGTACTCTGGGTACACAGGCAGGTGCATTGAATTCAGCTTTGGGTGCTTGGGGCTGGAGGTAAGAGGAGCAATCAGGCTGATAACAACCACCATTTAGCAAGCCCATATACTCAATACACAGGTCAAAGGAAGGGCAAAGTGAGGCCCAGAGCCCGCAGCTAAACCCTATGTCCAGGCCTATAAGCAATGTGCTCGTGATGGTGCCACTTCCTCTGGGGTAGGCCCTGATAGAGCACTCTGGCATCTCTCCTGAGTCATAAGTCACCCACCTGTCAGATTAAATGAAGAAATTCAATTCCAGTTTTGTATTGCTAATCATTAGGCACTCCTATAACTATGGTTCACTGGTTTATTTTGCTTTTTCTTCAAGGATACCAATCAGGTATGAACAACTTCCTTCTTTTTTTTTTTAATATTTTATTTATTTATTTGACAGAGAGAGAGACAGCGAGAGAGGGAACACAAGCAGAGGGAGGGGGAGAGGGAGAAGCAGGCTTCCCACCGAGCAGGGAGCCCGATGTGGGGCTTGATCCCAGGACCCCGGGATCATGACCTGAGCCAAAGGCAGCTGCTTAACCAACTGAGCCACCCAGGCACCCCTGAACAACTTCCTTCTAGAAATCTTTCTTTGGGGTCATTCATAGGTTGAGCAAGAAAATATACTTAGGCTAACTGGTGGATAACTGCTTATGTCTTCATAAGTGTACTCTGAATGATCACAGTTACAGAATTATGAGTGTGGGTACCTGTCCAGTGTGTCTCTGACTTGGAAACCTATAGTTGTAAGTCTGGGTTTTAATCAGTTAGAATTACTTTAGGTTTGCCAGGTGATACCATTTCCTTTTCACTAATAATTTTGGAACAGTGTCTGTTTCTTTCCATACAAAAACCTATTTTTAAAAGATAACATGAAGATAGCCTATCTGCATTTAACTATTGCTAAGCTAATTTGCATTTCAAAACAAAATCCTAGCTTCCTAAGAGGAAAAAGTAAGAAGTTGGAAACCACTATCTCCGAGAACTCAGAAGTGTTAGTTGCCTGCCTGCTCATGGACAAAGACACGAGGACCAAACTGTACACTCATAAGTATTATCCAAGCAAGCAAAATGAAGTCTTATTGAGTGGCAAAATAATTGGTCTGGATAACTTCCATGAGATGCATTCTAAGAGAAAAGCAAGAAAAATTGAATGTTATGGAGTAGTTTCACTGTTAATATTAATATTTATATTACTACTCGATCCTTTTATCATCAGATAAGAGAAATGAGTGATTATGCTAACTTTGTCAAGACCAACATCTCTATTTAGAGTGATAATTGAATGTTTCATTGAATTGTAAAAAAGGGAAATATAATTTGGATGAAGGATTTTAAAAAATTTAAATAGGCATACTGTAATATGAGAACAAAGTTGGAAATATTAATATAAACTAATAACATATAACAAATATGTCTTTTCTAACTGTGTTCAATGAAATGGCCAAGGAATAATGTTACTCCACCACATGAGCCTGATGATATGCACTCCTAATGCCTACATTCTTGGGTCTAACATTATTTTTCATTTGAAGGAAACACAATATACCTTAGAAAAATGGCTGATTCATGTCTGGGTCTGGGAAGATACAGGTAAGTCTTGGAATATTTTATTGGGCCAGAAAGCAAGAATGCTTTAAAAAAAACAATGGTGTTGCATAGAAGAATGCAGGGACACTCATTGGCTAAATTCTGTCAGTTTGAGTATCAAAAGGAAAATGATGACTATGGTTAGTTAAAATGTGTTAATTTGTGAAAAGCTGACTTAATAATGATAGCAAAGATGACAAAAGTTGACAAATTGTACTAAAGTAGTTGAATATAATTGAATCTCATTACTCACTCTTATTGTGCTAGTGCTATTGACTCATTGACTGAATCAATGTGGAATATCAAATTCAGTAAATATCAACTATGTTAGTTTTATTTAATCTCAGTTTACATTTAGAAAAATAATTCTTAACTCTTACACAATAACTGCCAGTGCTATCCTAGTGATGACAAAATCATATACCAGTCTGCCTTAGAAACCTAATGCAGGGGTTTTGATTACACCTCTAAGTGCTGTTCTAGTGAGTCATCTTGGGAAAATTAGCATTGGAATATATTTGTATTATTGTACTCCAGAGTTTCTCTGTCTCGATCAGCTAAGTTTGAAGAGCTAGTTCATAGCCCTAGTGGCAACCTTCATCAGTCTACAGCAGTCCGTCTGATAGAACTTTCCATGATGTGGAAATGTTCAACATCTGTGCTATCCATATGATATAGCCATTAATCCCATGTAGCTAATGGCTACTGAGCACTTGAAATGTGGCTAGTGTGACCAAGGTACTGAATTTGAAATTTGATTTTGTTTAAATTAATTTAAGTTTAAAGTTAAATAAACATGTGGCTTGTGATGACCGTACTGGACAGCATAGGTCTAGATTTTATATCTCCTTGTAATTATATAGAATAACTTTAGGTTTACCCAATGAGGCAAATTCTTTCTCAACAGTTCTGGAACATTGCCCATTTTCTTTAAGATAAGTATATGGGGGAAAATGTAGGATTTTAATTTTTTTGAATAAGTAATAATACATTCATAAATGTTGGTTAAAACATTTAAAAATATAAGAAGGTATACAGTAAGAATTTTCTCCCATTCTATCCCACAGCTACTGGGGTCTCTTCACCATAGGTAAGACTAATGTCAGTTTCTTGTGTATTTCAGTTTCAGAGATACCTTATGTTTACACAAATAATGATAGCACACTTTTGTTGTATACAAGGATTTTTCCTCGTAACATATTTTAGGGGTCACTCTGTATCAGTACATCAACAGTTTCCTTTATCCTTATGACATAGTCTTAACAATCTATTTTAAAGGATCCCAGAAGGTGGCCTGTCTGCTATCTTGACAACTGATCAGACAGCTTGCATTTGGAATGTGAAGAATCCTAATTTCACAAGACAGATGAGGATAACAGCAGGTAGAACCTACGGCAGCCCCTACTCAGTGCACCCCACCCATACAGAGGAGTCCCAAATTTTAAAATGCCTAGTCCTTTTTCTTTTAAACTTATATTTTGAGCCAAATCATGCTAAATTTTGTGAAGCAGCCCAAGATGTTATATAATGAAAAACATGGACTATAATTTTTTTAAATAGTATGATTACAATTTTAATCATACGTAAGCTTCTTTAGTGACTTTCCATTGCATATAGAATAAAATCCAAACTGCACACCAAGGCCCGCCAGGCATTGTGTGATCTGACTCCAGACTTCTTAATCACTAGGCTCCAACCACACAGGCCTCTTAACAGGGCCAGCCCTTTCCTGCCTCAGGGCCTTTGCACTCATTCTTCTCTCAGTCTAACATGCTCTTTTCTGGGCTCTTTGTGTGGCTCTCTACTTCATTCTCCAACCTTAGCTTAAATGTCACTGTCTTCTTGATGTCTCTTCTCAATGAGCCGTCTATGGCACTCCCTCCCCCCCCCCCCCCATTACTTTCTTACTCTCTATAGTACTTACTATAATCTATAATTATTTTATTTATTTGCACTTTATCTCTCTACCATTGGAATGTAAGATCCCTGAGAACAGAAACTTGAACTGTCTTCACAGATATACCTCCGGCACCTAAAACAGTGTGTGGCATACAGTTGGTAAACAATTCATTCTTGCTAAAACAAAATATGTTGAGTGAGCAAATATTGAATACACTTCAAACATAGTGTCCAGAACTTAAGAGCATTTGGACAAGTACCTTGTCTTTCAAATAGTCCTTTATAATTGAATAAACATAGTAAATTACTCTAAAAGAAATACTGTTTTTATATGCTTTTGATTCCATTAACACTTATCTGTAGCCCTGTTTACTTCTTTTGTAAGTCAGAGAGGTTTACTATGTTTGAACCACTAAAGCTACTTGCATCTGCTATGATATGTCATCTATGAAGTGTTGCTGCTTTATGCCGAAGTGGTTCGTGCTCCTCATCTTACAATCTTTTCGAGTCACTACATCAACATGTATTGGTCATTATGTCAACATTTATTAGTGTTACCTTGTCATTACTGAAAAATATACATTCATGTGGTGCTTTAAAGTTTGCAAAAAGGTTTTTATTGATGCCAATTTATTTGATCTTTACAACTACCTCTACCCCACAAGGCATCCTATGGCGATTTTTATTGGTGAGTTTACTGGAACTCAGAAAAGATTACATTTTGCTTAAAACAACATGACTGGCAAAAGATAGAGCTAGTAAGTGAACTCAACTCTTCCAGGTCAAACTTCCAAGTTCAAATCTTTGGCTTTTTCAGCCATACCACAGCTACCCTAACAGTATATTTGATAAAACTTGGTAGTTTACAAAGTACTTCCACATAACCTATCTCATTTAATCCTCCGTGGTTGACAAGGCTGGTAAAATTCCTTCCCTGAAGAACTTACGTAGTGTCTTTAAGAAAATGATATACATGTGGGGCGCCTGGGTGGCTCAGTCGTTAAGTCTCTGCCTTCGGCTCAGGTCATGATCCCAGGGTCCTGGGATGGAGCCCTGCATTGGCCTTCCTGCTCGGCGGAAGCCTGCTTCTCCCTCTCCCACTCCCCCTGCTTGTGTTCCTTCTCTCACTGTGTGTCTCTCTCTGTGTCAAATAAATAAATAAAATCTTAAAAAAAAAAAAAGAAAATGATATATATGCAAAACTGAAGACATTGGTATAGAGTAATATAAAGACATGGAAATTAATTATGATGCCATGACAGATGCCAAGGAGATTGTGTATTGTATATAGGTGAGTGCTGACAGGATTTGGAGGGAGAGGAAGAAATCAGATTTATGGGGTCAGAAAACAAGAGGGATCCAAGCCTTCCATACAGAGGCAATGAGCTATGTATGCAAAGATATGCACATAGACACAATGTTGTGTGGGCAACGTGGCAAGCAAATTAGCTGGACAATAATAAGTGGTCCCATCCAGAAACCATGAAAGCTGAGGATGCTAAGATGAGGAGTACTCCAAGTTGTTAGAAGATGTTAGATGTCAAGGAGAACTTGGATTTTATTTGACAGATATTGAGAAGCTGGCAAAAGCTCAGATGAAAACAAAGCTTGATGACTCTTCTGGAAGCTATGTGTAGCATGAATTGCAGCAGGGGAAACTGAGTGAAGGCCAGCACAGTAATCCTGGCGTGAGGCGACAAGAGTCAGAGACTGTAGAGGTGGCTAAGGAAATGGGAAGGAAAAGTGGACCTTGCAGAGAAAGGCTCATTGGGACTGAATGGTGGCTCAGAGAAGCAGGGAAAGAAAAGGAAAAAATGAGAAGCCACTAGGAGGTTTCTGGCCTGCTGAGCTGGGCTGATGGTGGTGCAATTGACACGTTATTTCTTTTTTTTTTTTTTTTTTAAGATTTTTATTTATTTATTTATTTGACAGAGAGAGAGAGATAGCGAGAGCAGAAACACAGCAGGGGGAGTGGGAGAGGGAGAAGCAGGCTTCCCGCGGAGCAGGGAGCCCGATGCGGGGCTCGATCCCAGGACCCCGGGACCATGACCTGAGCCGAAGGCAGACGCTTAATGACTGAGCCACCCAGGCGCCCCATGACACGTTATTTCTGAAGGGAAGCCTTTTGGCTGAGTCCAAGAATAGGCAAGAGAGGATAAAGAAGGGATGAGCTAAGTTTGGAAATGCAAAGTTGAAGGTGGTGCAAGGAAGTGTAGCTGAAGGCCTATAAACAGTTGGAGAAACAAGCCTGGAAAGAAGACGAGAAGTCAGGATATATGTTGTGTCATTTTTGCTAACCCCTGACCGTTTCCCAAACTGTACCCTGGCTGCCTATGCCTACAGCCTCCAGGGCTCTTTTCTTGGCAATTCACTATTAAGAAGAGTTCACATTTATAGACTGGAATATTTCTTTGTGAACTTTCTCTATGGGTGTCGTAAGAAAAGAAAAGGAAAAGGAAAGGACTTTAAAAATGCATTAAGACTTTTTACCCTGGAATGATTATTTAGAAGTTACTTTGGTTTTTAAAACTTAATATTCATTACTTTCAAATTCAAAATTTGTGCTTAAGCTTTTACATTAAATATATCCATTTATTATTCAATTTATAAAGCTAGTAAATTGATGTCTGCTTCACTTGGTTAATCATTTTAAACTGTGTTTATTAATTTAATAATTTGAATATTTTTTCCCAAACACATCAATTTTCTGATTAACAAAGCCTCCCAAATTCTTAAGTAATTCTCATAAAACTAATAAACACATCCGGTAAGCGGTAAGTTTTCTTAAAAGTTCCAATATAGTGTATAAACTTTAAAAGGATTTTTAACTTAAAATCAAAAGTCTTAATAATTAGTCAGTTACATACTTTAAATCTGCATTGCAAGGTTAATTTTCAGATACTTTATTAAACATCAAGAATGTTTCTATTAAATATTATTAAATATGAGGAGTATTTAAAACATCACACATTAGAGACATTTAAAATACCAAATATGTAGATTCTCTAATACAAAAATATAACACCATGAGGTTTGATTTCCTTCATTATATCTCTATTTAATTCTAAATCTTCCCAGGATTGAGAGATGCATATTCACTAAGAAAACAATTATGTCATCCCAAGCAAATCTAGGAACACCTTCCCAAGAAATGTCTGGGTTTACCTTCTTAGCTAGGAGGTTTCTGTGTGATCAGAGTGTCTCTTGGCCTCTGGGTCTTCCAATTCTTGCCTTCTCTTTCTAGTGGCACCCAAAAGGCAGGGTTCAGCTTTTTCTCTGGGAGGGTAGCCAGCCAGATTCCAGTTCTATATACTTTCTTCTTGCCACCTGCTTCAAAGCTGGTGCTTTCCCTCTCTCAGGATTCCCGTGTCCTCAGGGAGCCTCTGGAGGCCCTAATCTCCTGCCTATAGGCCTGGCCCAGGCCAGGTCTCCTTGATAACCCACTGCGGTCTGAACCTCTTTGATCCTTCATCGCCCTGCAGTGGGAAGAAAAAATACATAGTTAAGATTAAAAGCAGTCAACAGAACTTCTTTTAGGAGAAAAAACTGCCTCTAGCTAAAGACCTGGACTTAGCACAGCACTTTCTCAGGCCATTTTGATTGTCAAAAGGTAGTCCTGAGGGCATGGCAAGAATGAGTTAGGAGTCAAATGGCTTGACATGACTGAGGAAGAATAAACTTTGAGTTCCAGAGGGCAGCCTGAGAGGGAAGGGGAGAAAAATCAAGGCAAACAGGGAGAGAGGGGAGCTGAGCTCAAGGGTAAGGACAAGGTGGGCCGGTGGACCCCGTGGGGAGGGGCCTGTGAAAACTCCCTGTTGTTGGGAGTGGTGCCTGGACCAGTGAAACAGAGCGACGTGATGTTCTCGGCAGTTCGTTCTGCGGTGTTGCCCTCTCTGTCAGGACTGTAGTGCTGCCCTAGGAAAATTAACCCGAGCTGTGGTTGGATCAGAGGGAGAGACTGAGGTAGAGAAGAGTTGGGAGCCAATCCCAACTGCCCAGGAATTGAGATGTTAAACACGAGTGAGGTGTTGACTGGATGCAAGATGCAACAGATGCAAGAGAGACTCAGGCATCAGTAAGAGTAGGAGTGGGAGCCAAAGTGAGAGAGACTGGTGAGATCCTTCACAGACGGATCGAGGTCAGACAGTTGGCGGTGGGCTGGGCGGGAAGGAATGAAGGGGGTAGAGAGTGTAGGGTGGTCCTGTCGAGTATGGATGCTGGAGCCTTCGGTGGCGGAGGGAGGGGGGAGGCTGCAGCCTGAGGGGATACCACAGCGGTGGTGTGTGAAATGGTGTGAATGCTTCCGAGGGACTGAACCTGGAGAGGAAAGGGCAGCCTGCGGCACAGGCCTTTGAGAGCTCTGCACATCAGAGTTAGTGAGATGGGGAAGTGAGAAGGAACCTCTATGGAAAACAGAGAGAAACAGCGTGAAAGAGAGATCTGGGATAGTGCCTAATCGCAGAGACCTAAGAATAAATGAAATGATCCTAACATATCTGATCCAGTTTATGCAATTCAGTTTAGTTCATCAGCCATGTATTAAACATCCTTTGTGTGCTAGACCCACAGAATACAGACAGCCCGAGGCTATCCCAGTCTCTCGATCCCCTCAGCCTGCCTCCCGTGCCAGGCCCTGGGCCCCTGCCTCTCATAATGACAGATAAAGGTTCCTAGTTTCTATTTGGCTGCTACAGAGAGGCCTCCCTCAAGGACCTGGAAATAAGGTCGAGTCCTTAAACTCTGAAATCCACACTTAAAGGATCAACGCAAAAGCTGAAAGGATGGCCTTCGCTAACAGGCCTCTTCAGTCACTTCATTAAAAGAGTAATGAGAGGGAGCACCCAGACCAGGAGGCAGGGGAAGGGGGTGTTGGTCAGCCAGGGAAGGCAAAAGGGGATGACAGAGGCTAGCTTGGGCAGTGACTACCCCAGCTTCGGCCCGGGGAGAGGGGACATTAATGAACAGATTTCCAGTGGCAAGCCCATTCCCGACATGGGGGTAGGGGTATCACATTTTTTTAGCCTGATTCCGTGAGTTGCTTGATTTATCTAGCTGCCGTCGTTCTGATTCTTGTTCACCTCCAGGGGTAGGTCTCTTTGCAGGGAAAGAACACACTGGTCTCTCACACTCTGGGGAAACCAGTCCTTAGGAAAGTTCTAGTTCTTATGTAGTTAATCTGTTGATATTTTGACTTTATTCGTTTTTTAAGAAAGTTAGTTAATTCAAGTCAGCCACTAAGAGATGGCTCTGTTCTCAACGTGCTGATGAAATCAGGTTTCGGGATCTGCCAGGTTGAGTACTCCTACCAGAGCTGGGACTGGTACCTTCACTAAGGGGACATCCCCAGAGACTGCTAGTCTTTCCCATTATTTCCCAGGACACGTGGTAACAGGGTATGATGATAGGGAGCCACAGCCCACCCTGAGGGTCCGGGGGAGGGTACTCAGAGATGATAACATCTGAGTTATATCTTAAAAGGCTGAGTAAAGGTTTGCAGATAAACAGAGATGTGCAGAGCATTCCCAGCATAATCCAGGGCACAAAGAAGAGAATTAGCATGGTGAGTTGTGGGAATAACAAATTTAAGTTGTGGGATGGCTGGAGAAAAAGATAAGGGTTACATCAAGGAGAGTCTTGAATCTCCTGGGTAAAAGGGAGTCATTTGAGTTTTTAAAGCAAGAGGATGACAGGGCAAATTTGGTTTTGCCACTCCAGCTCTAGGGTTCAATATGATTTCAAGAAGGAGCTAAGCCAGAGGCAGTTAGGAGGCTACAGTCCAAAAGAAAAGATAGTTATGAATTACTGTAGTGCAAAAGAAACATTTCAGAAGCAAATACCAGCAGGATTTAATGTTTGGACACACAATGTCAAAAGGAAGCTTCGATAAGGGAGATAGAAGGCTAGGAGGGACACCCAGGTTCTGGTTTGGGTATCCAAGTAGATGGCAGTGCCATGAATTCACATATGAAACAGAGGGGAGGGCATCCCAGGGTTTGTTTTCTAGAAACTAGGGGGGTGCGGGATTACGTAGAGTGAACATAATGTTAGTTTTGAAAATGCTAATTTTGAGGTGTGTGTGAGATTTCCAAGCAGAGATGTTCAGGATTCAGTTTTATATAGTTTCTGGGTTCTCAAGAGGAAAAGTCAGTGCTAGACTTAAAGATTTGTAAGTTCTCCCCATAGATGTGGTCGTTAAAGTCTGAGACTGGATGAGCTTGCCCAGGCAAGACAGAGGACAGTGGTCCAAGGAAAAATTTCTAGGCAGCAACTTTTAGTGGGGAGGCAGAGGAAGAATCTGTGAAGAGGAACAAAAGTCCTGAAACCAGAAAAGGAGAAGCAGAATGGAAGAGCTTCAGGAGTCAAGGGAACAGTTTCAAGGAAAGGGGGCAACTCTTAAGAGAGATCCAGGAAATAAGGACTTGAAAGTGCCCATTGGATTCTGCACAAAGGGAGTCTTTAGTAACCCTGGGCACGATGGTCCTCCGGGTGTGCAGGAGTGAAGAAATGGGGAGGAGGTGAAGACAGAGTGTGGATCATTCTTTCAAATGGCTTGCTGAGCTTCTCCATCCTGAGATGCTGGTGTAGACCACAGTCATTTCAAGGGGGGGTGCCTTTTCTTCTTGCCTTCCCTCTTGCCTGGGAGCCAAGTGATTGAAAGCAAGAACCCTAAAGTAGACTGGAGAACCCCTAAGACAGATACCGGTAGAGGATTCAGGGGTGATCCTTTCCCCAATGTCACTCCACTTTCACTAGACACTTCTAACCCTCTGCATCTTTTTGCTTCCCTCCACTTGTGGATGATAGATTCCAGTCTCTCATTTCAACAGAGATCCCCTCCCATGGGGGAAGCAACAACCCAGGGGGCTCCACAGAAATGATTATAGCATCCATTGAGCCAATCTCGCTGGGGAACAAGAGCGAGACCATCTGTCAACCCTCTGAATCAGCATGCTTTCCTGAGACCCATCCCTCTTTAGGTAGTGCCCCTGTTCTGATTTCCTCATACTTTGCCTAGCCCCCCAATTTCTGGGGTCTAGAGAGTCAAAATATTATTAAATATGAGATTCCCCATTATTCCCATGGGGTCCAGGCTTGTTCCTGCTGCACCCCCACTGGACAATGAGGGGTTTTCTGGAAGAGAGACAGAGAATGTGACTTTGGACCTATCTAAAATGCAGTCCTCTAACTTCAAGGTGAAGGGGGGCGCCCAGGATGTCCTCCTCTCCTGGGTCAAATTTGAACTCAATTAAAACGGTGTGTAGAATTATTCTAAAGGAAGGCTGGTCTTTCATCTCAAATCTCCCTGGGCTCTTAAAAGCAGGGAAAAATGAAGAAGTAGGCCCCTTCCCTTCATCACTGTTGGGTCCTCCCCACCCTGCTCCAGGCCTCAGCTGGGATCCAAAGTCTTCCCCATTTACCACCAACATGGAAGGAAAAGGGAGGTCTACTTAGCCTATAGCTTTGAGCAGATTCTGGAAGTTCTGGTCCAGCCCACAGAGTGTGACCTCTTACCTAGACTCTTTAAGTTTGTTAGAAGGCAAAAGAGCAGGAGGTGGTAGAGAACACAAGATTCACTGATGGACCTTTTGTTTTTGGTATGAAAGACTTGAACAAGCCTAGAAGCAAAGAGCCAATGGACTAGAGAGACTTCAGACACAGGGGAGAAAAAGTTGATGATGGAAGGGGGTCCTGGAGGAGCTAGGAGGGGGTAGATGATGGGATCACTCACACAGGGGCTGGCTCCAAACAGGACGAGAGACTCACTCTTGGAGAAACCAGCAATGCTGATGTCCCAGAGCTGGGTGGGCCCAAGCTCATAAGACATTCTTGGGGGAGGTCATCTGAGTTTTAAATGGATCCTCAGTTCTTTAACGAACTAGGGAATGCTTACTTGGTGAGAGCCATTCACACATATTATTACATTTAACCCTTACAACAACCCTATGAGGTAGATATTGTTCTGACTTCACACTGGAGGAAGAAGCCTCAGAGAAGTTAAGCAACACGTCCAAGGGCACACAGTTTACACATAGACCCGGGCTTTAAATCCAGGCCTGTTAGCACATGCTGTCTATACGGCCCTGTGTGACCCCACAGCACCTTAGAGCAAAGCAGAGGGAGTTGTGCCTGTTGCAGAAAGCCCATGTGGGTCGTATTAGGCTACAGTGAATCTTTTAATCTCTGACATCATCAGAGCGGTGTTATGGGCCTAGGTGTAGAGCTTATTCTGGAACCTAGGTCTGGATTCTGTTCTGGATTCTAGTTTATCTAGAAATTTGTCCAACTGCAGCAAACAGCACAGGCCCATGTAGGGCCTCAAAGAGTCAGGCAGTGCCTGGTTAGAATTTGAATTAAACATCGGCAAATAGGGCGCCTGGGTGACTCCATCGGTTAAGTGTCTGCCTTTGGCTCAGGTCGTGATCCTGGGGTCCTGGGATCGAGTCCCGCATCGGGCTCCCTGCTCAGCGGGAGTCTGCTTCTCTTGCTCCCTTTGCCCCATCCTGAGCTTGTACTCTCTCTCTCTCAAATAAATAAATAAAATCTTTAAAAAATATCAGCAAACGATCTCTAGATTTTGTATCTTATATTCATTACAGAGAGTCTTTGTGATGGTCAAAAATGTGGGAAGGGTAGAGAAAATATTTGCAGTCCTGGAAATTCTTAACCAGTAACCATAACTAAATCCCATGAATTAAAGGATCGTCTCTCAAACTGGTAATAGTGGCTGTGTCTAGGGAAAAGGACCTAGGGGATCATCCAGGGTTTAATGGTCTATGTACATATTATTGCATCGAATACATTTAAAATTGTATGTCTACCTGATGGCACAGACTTGGTTATTAAATGCAAAGTCCTCAGGGAACACCACCAAAAGGCAGGACTTTCACCTGCCATGGTTCTCCTTACGCACAGGTTCTAGAAAAACAGACACCACCAACCGGAAGTGTAACAATCTTGCACTGCTGCTCAGGGACGCCCACACCAGCGTTGCCTCCGTGGAGCAGTGGGGAAAGGTGGTGCAGGGAAGACTCCGTTTTCTTGTGGAACCATGAGTGTTCCAGGACTGAGTGCTGGGAGGGGAAGGGGGTTTATGGGCTTCCACGGCTGTTATGTAGGCTGTTCCCGAAGTTTGACCAGAGATCAAGAGATTAAAGGGTTGATGATGTGAATGCAGGAATTCAGTGATAAGAGAGTAAGGATGCTCCGGGGAAAGGTTTTAAAGAAAGTGTCTGGAAATATTGGAAAAGATGGCTAAAAGGGTAGGTTGGAGCCAGTTTGTGGGAATTGTGTACCTCCCTATATGTTCTACCTTTTCCACGAAGTCACTCGGAAACGTCAAGAAAGAATTTTGCTTTCCTTTGCCTTGATGAGCCTAGACTTGGAATTCCATTAGCCACCCCTTCCCACCTCTTATTTATTCTAAAATATTGGCTTTTATTCTAAAAGCCCTGTGTGTTGGGCTCTGTTCTAGGTTCTTAGGAATATAGGGGTGAATAAGAAGGAGGAGGCCATTCCTCTTTGCTTTCTGATGCAAGCAGCTAGAAAATAGAATATATCAGGTATTACAAAAAAATGAAATCAAAACCAGAGTGACGAGTTAGAGAGAACGTGCAGGCTACTTTAGATTAGGATGGTCAGCAAAGGCCTCTCTGAGGAAGTATTGTTTAAGCGAAGACCTGATTGAGGAGAAGGAAGTGGCATTTGAAGGTCTGTGGGATGAGCATTCTAAGGCAGAGGGAATAGCAAATGCAAGCTCTTCCTAAGCTGAGAAAACAAGTAGGACAATGGCTGGAGTGAAGTGAGCAAGGGGAAGGAAGGTTGGGGGAGAAGGCTGGAGAGATGGGCTCCGAATGGGTTGAGGAGTCTGGATTTTACTGTAAGGGCAATAGTGAGCCACTGAAGGTTCTAGATAGAAGACAGACATGACCCTATTAATGGGTCAATAGCTCTCTTTGGCTATGATGTGGAGAAGAGATTGTAGAGGGCAGAGAATGGAATCAAAGACATCAGGAGGTTATTGCAGTGAAATTCAGGTGCCGGGCTTGAGAGAGGTGGAGCTAGAGGTGGAAGGCGAGAAATGAGATTCTGGATCTGTTTGGGAGACAGAGTTAATCAGCTTGCTGATAAGTTAGGTGCAGGGGGTAAAAGAGAAAGGAATCAGGGATCATTCTGAGGTTTAGAACTGGGCAACATGAACTTTCCTAATTTGCAGCTGCTATTATATACTTCAAGAAAACTTAAAATTTTAGGGGTTCAGTTGGTTAAGCCTCTGCCTTCAGCTCAGGTCATGAGCTCAGGGTCCTGGGATCGAGCCCTGCATTGTCATTGTTCAGCTCCCTGCTCAGCAGGGAGTCTGTTTCTTGCTCTCCCTCTGCCCTTCCACCTGCTTACACACACACTCTCTCAAATAAAATCTTTTTTTTTAAAGAAAACTTAAAATTTTATTTTTTATTTTTTATTTTTTTAAAAGATTTTATTTATTTATTTGAGAGAGAGAGAATGAGAGACAGAGAGCATGAGAGGGAGGAGGGTCAGAGGGAGAAGCAGACTCCCCGCTGAGCAGGGAGCCCGATGCGGGACTCGATCCTGGGACTCCAGGATCATGACCTGAGCCGAAGGCAGTCACTTAACCGACTGAGCCACCCAGGCACCCGAAAACTTAAAATTTTAAATTATAAAAACAATATGTATTCATATAGAACATCTAGAACATACAAAAAGTAAAATAAAGAAATACAAAATATTCGTGACCCCATAATTCACACTTACTACTAATCTTTTGGTACATTCATTTATTTCTAACCTTTTTATTTTTGAGGAAAACATTTTCCCATGTAATAGAATAATACATATTAATTAGGAAAAAATACAGAAAAAATAAACATGAAAATTAAAATCACTCAAGTATAACCAGAATTAATATTTTTGTGAACAATATATACATACGTAGTCAACTTATTTTGAACATTCTTAATATCTCGCTTTGTATTCGGTTTCTTAAAATTTTTCTTTGCCATGAACTTTATCTCATTATCACCAAAATTATTTTTTAAATATTATTTTATTTGTTTGTAGGCACTTATTCTTGATCTCTATGAAACTGTCACACGAGCCACACCTTACTAAAGGTCCCCAGGTTGCTGAATTTTAGGAAGTTTGCCTTCACATTAACCTTCTTCCCCTCCCATCCCTACTTAGAAATAACTGACTCAAACCTTGCACTTGCTCAGAGAAACCAAAGCATTACACGGGGTCTTCTCATCCCGGCCCCCTTGAGCCACCCCTCTGCCGTCACCACCACCCCACCACCACCACCAAGGAGTAGGGCAAGGCTGGCAGAGCCCTTGGGGGTGGCCTGCCTGCCATCATCATTTGCAACGCAAAAGGAAAACGTACCTGAATGTGTTTCAGGTGAATCGCTGCATGAGCTCTCAAGTATAGACTTTTTTCTGAATGAGTTCCATCCAAGTGACTAGCTTAAGGCACAGGCCCTCCCAACATTCCTGGAACCATCTGCTGATGGCAGGGGCGGGGTCATGCCCACTCACCGTGTAAAGGCACTCGAAATACCCCACCTCATGCCCCAGGACCCTCCTCAAGAGGGACACGGGTGCCTTCCTCCTGGTCTCCCGCCTCGTTCCTCTGCTCTCCCATCGACCCTACTTCTGACCTCACCTTCCTCCAGCCACCTCGCCACCTTCCAGGGGGCATGAGCTAAGGCTGATTGCTATTACTTGCTCAGTTCAGGGAGGTCGATGAGAAAGCCCAGCGCCACCTGCTGAGAGGTGCTCTGTGCCTGCTTCAGGATTAACCGACCGATGGATGGATGGATGAAAGATACACTCTTCATTTGCATCATTATAATTACGTTCTTCCCATAGGCAGAGAGTGCCACAGTTGTTAGCCCGAAGAGAATTTGGTTTATTTTTAAACTACAGATGAGTCTGAGTTTGTATAATCATCAGAGCCGAGCGACTGCCACAGCAAACATGCTTCAGCTGCATGAGTCTGAGCAGCGGCGGAGTAGAAAGCTGATGGATAATAATACTTTATATTTGTGCCACAGGATACGTTTCCGTGCTCGCTCTCCCAAATTATCACATTTGCTCCTGACAACAACTTGTTGAGACGGGCAGAGTTGATATTTTTATTTCCAGTTGACGGGCTTAGTTCATCAAACATTGATTGATCCCTTTTTATATACCTGGCCCGATGCAAGGCACGGAAGATCTCGTGGGGAGGGTTGTACAGTTTCTACCCTCAAATTGCTCACAGCCTAGTGGGAGACACGGATACAGCAACTCACTAAAGGATGATGTGGTGAGCAGCGTGCAAGTGGCAGGAGCAAAATGTTACAGGCACCCAGAGGGAGGAGTAGAGTGGGCAGAGAGAAGGAAATGTCACTGAGGGTCTCGAAGGGCCAGGTCCTGGGCTAGGGCCTTACTACTCCACGTGTGGTCCGAAGACCCTCAGCTCTTATGGTACCGGGGAGCTTGGTAGAAATGCAGAATCTCGGGCCCCACCCCAGACCCACTGATCCAGAATCTGCATTTTCACAAGACATTCGGGATACCTCTGTGTCCATTAAAGGTTGAGGAACATGAGGCTAGGTGATTCACAGATTTTATTTCCTTCACAACCCAGTGAAGTAGATATTACTCGTCCCGTATTATAGGTAGGAGATGGACTTACGTAATTCTGTCCATCTCCCACAGCTCTGTCATGGAGCTGGAATTTGAACTCAGGACCCAAGGACTCCAGGCTGCATTCAACTACTCTGTTTGGTTTGTGACTCTCTGGGAGTCTCAGAGAGGCTCCACAGAGGAGGTGATGTCTGCGCTCAACTTGGGAGGAACTTCTTCAGAGGAGGGAGGGCATTCCAGTCAAAATACCACTTGAACGAATGCTCGGTAGGACGCTGGAACAGAGCCGGTCATGCGGTGTGGTGCCAAGTAAGGTGAGCAAAGATGATTGGAATCAAATTATAAAGGGCTTTGAATGCCACCCTAAGGAACCGAATGCCTCCTGAGCAGATTTGGCAGCCTGCTGTGGAACTGGGCAGGTTGGTTGTGTCCAAAGTATAACTCTACCACTTGCTGGCTACACAGCTTTGGGCAGGTTGCAGGCTGAGTTCTCTGGAAGCAGACCCTTAGACAGAATCTGGAACGCAAGATGGAATCAATGCCTAGGAGGGGAAGAAGGAGGAAGCAGGGTTGGCCAGAGGAAGGAGTCAAAGAGCCGCCCCACAGAGTCTCAGGGAAGCTCTGGATTGAGGATGGCCTGTCCCAGCTGTCCTGTTTCAAGCTGAAATGGCCAGGCCTGCATCCCCACCGTGCCCAGTCACCAGACGCCCAGGCAGGACGTGAACTCGGATGATGTGGGTCTCTGCAGCTGGGCAGA
The DNA here is from genome assembly GCF_002201575.2 of Neomonachus schauinslandi. NCBI lineage: Eukaryota > Metazoa > Chordata > Mammalia > Carnivora > Phocidae > Neomonachus > Neomonachus schauinslandi. Next base: position 152,130,165 of record NC_058406.1, read on the forward strand.
CCCTGAGAGAGGACACTGCCTGGTGATAGGGGCATGGCAGGTCCTTGCCTCTGTGTCTTCCCTTACGTCTGCATTTCTGTCCCTTCGCCAGCAAAATGGAAATATTAGTCATAGATCCCTCATGGGGTAACTGGGGGATTATATGCCTGGCATATAGCTCAGGATACTAGTTATTATTACCTGCCCTGATGAGATATTCACTGTATACCTTCTCCTTTGGGAGGACTCAGATTTTGAAAATCTGAGGAATATAAGAGGATGTCATGCCCAATTCCCAGCTTGCCACTGAGAATTCTCACCCTTTCCCCCAGTGTTCTAGGTCTCATCATTTCTCAGGACATCCTGGTTGAGTGAAGTTGTGCTAGGCAAAAGGAAAGATTTGGGGAATTTAAAGAAGGGGAATACCATGTCAGACTTATGGTTTGAAAAGATCTTGTGAGTTGAATCATGAAGGATGGACTAGAGGGTGTATTATCTGGGTGTACACTACGTTTCTGTGACACAGAGACTCAAAGTAAGACACAAACAAAAGAGTTTCGTTCTTTCTGAAACTGTGTGGTCCAAAAGTGTCAAAAAGTGAGTGGTCAAGGGCCACAGAGATGGCACTACTCTATGAGGCCACTCAGGGACCCAGGTTCCTTTTAATCTTATTGATCTACTATCCCCTAGGACAGTGGTTCTCAGCAGCATCAGTATCACCAGGGAATTCATTAGAAATGAATATGGATGGGATCCAGCAACCTGTGTTTTAATAAGCACTTCAGGTGATTCTGATGAACACTCAAGTGTGAGAAACACTCACCTAGGACCATGTCCCCATCAATCAGGTCAAAACTGTGTGACCAGCCTATGGGAAGGTGGAAAGAAAGTCAGAAGAGGGCAAACCATTTCCTTTTCAAAAAAATGCCTATGAGTTGAATGCATCACTTCTGCTGACCTCCAATTGGCCTGAACATAGTCATGTGGCCACATGGCTTACCCAGCTGTAGGGAACCTTGGGAAATGTAGTCTCTAACTGGGCAGCTTATATCCAGCTAAAACTAGAGGTTCTCTACTAAAGAAAAATCAAGGAATGAATTCCGGCAGAGAATTAATAGCCTTTGTCATTATTGTGTTGGGACAGGCAAAAAAGTGAGGGGCAGAGCTAAAGCAATGGGTATATTTTGGAGAGAAAGGAATGTAGGATTTGAGAAATAGATTCTGTTTTGGTGACTGTTTTAATCTTATGGTGAGAGAAGAAGGAGAAGCGGACAGCTCCTAGGTTTCTTGGTAAGTAGACACTGATCACATTAATGGGGCAGAGATTCTAGGGGAAGCGAAAGGAGAGGAGAATATAGCCTTGATACTAAACATAATGAATTTGAGATGACTGAAGAATATCCAGGTAGACATCCAATTCTGTAGGCAGTTGGAAATACTTGTCCAAGGACCCTGGGGAGGGTTGGTGCTAGAGACAGAGACTTGGCCAATTCCATGGTAGTCGGAGCTTGGATAGGTGAGCACTGGAAGAGAAATAAATAAAGATTGATCAGAGCGATAGGAAGGGCAGAGACCAGGAGATTAGAGAGGTCAAGGAAGAAGGAAGGAGCCTTTAGGTCAGGGCAGATGCTCGCGCCAAATGCTGCAGCAGTAACGCATAGGACCAATGGTCAGAAGCGATCACTGGTGACAAATGAGAAAAACTGAGACTCAGCTTAAAGGATATGCCCAGGGTGCCATAGCTGGTGGCAGAGCCAGGACTCTCTGTGCCGTTCTGGGTCTCGTCTTCCCATTAGAAGGGGCCCCGGCAGCCACTGTTGCTCTCTTCCCAAGACTATGCCTACACAGAAAGCCTCAGCATTCTCCCTGACACCAGGCTGGGCTATAAAAATTGTCCTCTGGATTGTGGCCCTCTGTCCATCTGTAGGACTAGTTTCCAAAATTATCAAGGTTCTTTCTGCCTCCTGTTTGCTTGAGCTGAGCCACCCGGAGTCTAATTGTGACACACCAGCTTGGTTTATGGGCTTTTTTTTTCTTCCCAAGCATTCCACAGTCCTGTCACCTTTGTCCTTGTGGTGTACCTTGCCCTGCATCCCAGCTTCAGAGCTATGCAAAATAGTTGTCACACCCCTCTACCCACATGTCTGTCAGCCGACTGCTGGAAAGAGGAGGCTGATGACTAGAAAGACTGACTCAAGTGCAAATCCACGACACTGCTGATCTTACCTGCCACAAATTTTTAAAGTGTAGGCAGCTTGATTTGATAAAGGTGGTGGACCCCTGGGTCAAGGACAAAGCCCACCGAAGTGATCTTATGCTCTAGGCTGCCTGTTGGTTTTGAGATTGATCTTGAAGTTGGCACCATACAAAGTCGCTTATTGCCAAAATGCTCAATTTGATTTTTATTATTTTATATTCCTAAATCTTTGACAACAGTGCATCAGGGGGCTTTCGAGTTAGCTGAATTCTATGGCAGCTTCCAGCATCCTGCTCCTGGTGAATATTTTTGCCTGTTGGCAGGACTCTGCACCTACAGGCAGAGTCTACCATCTGCCATCTACCATCTACCAATGGGCTCATTGTCAATCCTGAGTCATGTGCTGAGGTAAAGTGGACCCAGGTTTTTGTATATCTTGTGAGATCCCCATGGGAACACAGTCATTACAATACAGCAGTTCCTGTCTTGAGTACTGTCGATAGTTTTATTTTTTATGATTTTATTTCCTATTATTATGAAATACTCTTGATAACCCAAAACAAACATATTCACCCATTCCACATTCCTTGTCTCATATAAGAGCATAACTTCAAAATCTAGATCGAATAGACTGAGATATGTTATGCAGCTGTGCACACTGTAACAGGTGAAACAGACAATTGACAGGACTCTGTCAATTTCAACATGTTGGATGACCTTGAGAATTTAGTGATTTCCTATGACATAGAACAAAGGTCAATAGTTGTCAGCAGAAACCAGGCTGAAATACCACTAGTAAATACTACTACTGGTTCTAAAATATATACTGAATCAGCTCACATTTCACTTTCTGCTGCTACCACCAAAGTCCAAGCCATCATGACACTCTCCCGATGTGGACTATTTGACCCCCTCCACCCATTTTCTACATTGAAGCTGGAGTTGTCTTATAAGTAAATTGGATCATGTCTTTCATCTGCTTAAAACTTATCTGTGTTCCTTCTTATCTCAGAATAAAATCCAAGCTCATCCCCATGGTCTATGAGGACGTATGCGATCTGGCCCCTGTCTGACTGTCCCATCTCATGTTATACAGCTCTCCTCTCCCTTGTAATAATCTGCCTGCCCTAGCTCTCTTCCACCTTGTAATGATCTATCCATACTGACTTTTCTCTTTCTTGAACACAGGGCCACCATGTGCAGATGTGCGGGTTGTACACTGTGGAACTCCAAGAGGGGCATTCAGTAGGCTGCAGGGTAAATGATGCCCCCTGGAAATGTGCAGCATGGCAGCCCAGCTTATACACACTGAGCTCTTTCCCACTGCAAGGTCTTGGTACTTGCTGGTCCGTCTGCCTGGCATATCCATCTGCACGGCTGGCTCCTTCTTGTCATCCACAGAACAAATATTCCACAAAGCACTACTCCATACCAAGCAGAACTGGCTACAGTTTGCAGAGCCCAGTGCAAAATGAAAATAAGCTCAGTCTCAGCTTAAATGTCACTTTTCCAGAGGGGTCCTTTCTAACCACCCAAGCCAAAGGAACCTTCTGATCAGTGTGTGAAGGCAAGCTAAGGACCCCTTTCCTTTCCAGGTAAAAACATAGCATTTTAAATTACAGTTGAAACAAGGATCCTTGGTTCCATTAGCACTGTGATTTTAGGCTGAACATCCAATCAACATAAAAGGTTTTGTGTTTCTCTTTAATGAGATTTTGGGCAGGTTCTCATTTTTCTATAAATTGGTCTTGAAGGCAATGACAGGCCTCATAAGCCGAGGAGAACTTTGGTATGCAAAGATCAAAAAGGCCCCATTACAACATTATAAATTGAAAAATGATACTATGGTTGGATTTTTTTCTAATAAAAAACAACAATGCACATTTTATGGAGATAAGGATTTCATATATAATAACGAACTCAATTATATTTTAAAGTTTAGTAGGAATTGCGCAGTTACTAATTAGCTAGCACGTATTTCCCTCTGCCTTCGGAAGTTCAAGTTTTTGCTTTGATGAATTAAATCAAAATTATTTAAGTATAATTTTATCCTTGAAAAGTCATAATTTGGTTGCTTGTAACACTGTGAACTTTCTTATTTAAAATACAGTTAGTTCAATATAGATTTATTGCTTTCATTCATAAGACATTTATTAATGTTGGATGATAAAGTTCCAAGTATGATATTTGACTCAGAAAAAAGGATGCAGAGAACAGCTTCTTTAAATATAAGATCTCACCTTGTTATGAGTTTCTCTTCTACTCCCAGGAATCTAATACACCCTGCCTGAATAACAGGGGAAGTAAAAAGTTTAAGGATCTGTGACAGCGAGATAAGGCAAGAACATGTAATTTTCAGAGAGCCTGCCATTCCCACCATCATCCTCTGACGAAGCAACACCATATGGGGCCTCAGATATGGTTTTCTGAAGTGAATTACCCTTGGGTTACTGCCAGAAGCAAAATAGTAAAAATGCAACTTCCTAAAAGCACTCGTAACCAAGGGAGAAACAAGTTTCTGCCCCAATTTTTGCTAATTTTGTAAAAGCAGCCATTTTAAGGAAAAAAAAGAAAGAGAAAAGAAACAGGCTTAAGAATGATAGGCGTTTATACTTGTGTGATGTAAAGAATGATGTAAAGAAAGGCACCACCTGCATATGGTGCCTCACTCAAGACGTCTCGTCCTAGGCTGAAGGAAGGGAACCCCGACTTCCTGCCTTCTTGCCCCACTTGCTTTCAGAAGAGTATCCGATAAACTCATCTACACTAAAGTATAAAGGACTAATCATGATTGATGGATTACCTTCTATAGGAGTATTTGCTTTAAAGTAGGGAAATAGATTCTTGGCCAAATAGCTGAAAGTTGAAAGTTTTCATGGTAGAACTTCCACAGAGCCCAACAGTCATCCATAGACCAACTACTCGGTCTTGAGAGAGATGTCTGTGTTTGCTAGTCCTTGTCATTGCTCGCTCTCCATTTCCTCTCTCTCCTCCGCCTCTGCCTCAACTCTTTGGTTTGGAATAATTTTAGATTTACAGAAAAGTTGCAAAGATAAGACAGAGAGCTCCCCCAAATCTCTTACCCAGTTACTCCTAATGTCAACATTTTACATTATTATAGTCCTTTGTCAAAACCAAGAAACTAAGATTGGTCCATTACTATTTGCCACACTCCAGACTTTATATTAGGGGTTCACCAGTTTCTCTAGTAATGTTCCATTTCTGTTTGATCCGATGCATTTAGCCCACTCTTTTTGTGGAGACACCCAGTCTCCTCAGGCTGTCATGCCCAGAACTCCACAAAAACAGCTCCCACCGAGGTCATCAGTGACCATCATTCAGCCAAAGAAGCCGCATGGCAGACAGCAAGATGCCAAAGCCTTAATTATCATATGATCTCACGCATATGTGGTATTTAAGAAACAAAACAGAGGATCATAGAGGAAGAGAAGGAAAAAAAGTTAAAAAATAAATAAAACAAGACGAAATCAGAGAGGGAGACAAATGATAAGAGACTCTTAATCACAGGAAACGAACTGAGGCTTGCTGGAGGGGAGGGGGGTAACTGGGTGATGGACATGAAGGAGGGTACTTGCTGTCATGAGCACTGGGTGTTACATAAGAATGATGGATCACAGACCTCTACCTCTGAAACCAATAATACACTGTATGTTAATTAATTTAATTTAAATTTTTAAAAAAGGGGAAAAAAAGAAAAAGAAACCTTAAAACCAATAGTGAAAAAAAAAAGATGCCAAAGTCTTTTCTCGGTACTCATTTCAGCGTCTTCATTGGACACGGCAGTTCTCTTCCTCCTTCTGAGAACCCTGTTGCTTGACCTTTCTCTTGGCCATCTTCCCACCCACTGCCCAGTTATTCTTGGTTTCCCTTGTTCATTCCTCCTATTCTTCCCTCCTGCTAAGCAATGGAGGGACCCCAGGCTCAGCCCTTGGGCCTCTTCTCTTCTCCATCAACACATTCCCCGGGTGTTCTCATCCTCTCACATGCTGGTGAAAGTCACCTCTTTGTGATGACTCTGGTTCTTTGTCTCTAACCTGGATCCCTCTGAGGAACCCCCGACTGACCTACAGCGGCCACTCAACATTTCATTTGCATGCTAATAAGAGTCTCAAACTCACCCGTCCCACACTGAGCTCTTGACTTGTGCCCTTGAACCTGCTCCTCCCCTGGTCTTCTCCACACGGCAGCTCCATTCCACCAGGGGCTCAGGCCAAACATCTTAGAATCACTTTTGACTCCTCTTTTTCTTTTATACCCCACGTCCAATCCATCGGCCAATCCAGCTCTGCCTTTGAAGCTATCCTGATTTTAACCACTTTTCACTATATCCACTTCCATCCTCCTGGTCCAAGTCACCATCTTTCAACCTGGATGACTGCAATAGCCTCCAAACTGTTCATCCTGCTTCTGCCCTTATCCTGCTCCTACATCCCCACCACCCCAATTTATTATCAATATATGGATCCTTTTTAAATGCATGTCTGATCATGTTAGTGCTTTACTCAAACCCTCCAGTGGCTTCTGTTCTTAGTCAAGGTAGAATCCAAAGCCATTACTGAGACTACAAGGTATTACATGACCCGCCTCCTCCCCTCACTCTCTGTCTTAATTACCTGCCATGCTCTCTCCTGTTTACCCATCACTAGCCACACTCACCTCCTTGCTCTTTCTTCAATTTACCAAGCACGTTTTGCCTCAAGGCCTGGTACTTGCTATTGCCTCTGCTTGGAATGTTCTGCCCCTAGATGTCTGCCTGACTTGCAGGGCAGGAAGATAAGGTAACAAGGTAGGGGGACCAGCTCCTCCAGGTTTTCCAGGGACTGTACTGATTTTAAAAGTGAAAAGCCTTGGGCCACCTGGGTGGCTCAGTTGGTTAAGCGTCTGCCTTCGGCTCAGGGCATGATCCCAGGGTCCTGGGATCGAGTCCTGCATCTGACTCCTTGCTCAGCAGGGAGCCTGCTTCTCCCTCTGCCCCTCCCCCTGCTTGTGCACTCTCTCTGTCTCTGACAAATAAATAAATAAAATATTTAAAAAATTTTTTAAAAAGTGAAAAGACTTGTATTCTAGGAACCTCTTCAGTTCCTGGCAAACGGGGACAATTGGTCACCTAGCACGGGTAGGTGTGTGTAGGGGGTCGCAAGCATTTAATACGTTGGTCACAGAAGGTCTCATGGACAAGGAGACATTTGGGCAAAGGCTTGAGAGAGGCGAGAAATTGGGTTTACTATTCCTTAATGTTGTATGATTCCTGGGTGTCTGTCTACAAAATCTGTTGAGCACAGATAAAGGAAACCCCAATGGTTATCAAAAATACATCTTAAAATGTTGTTTTTAATGATTGAACTCTCAGATTTTATGAGATCTACAAAGAATAGTGGCCAATGAGGCTTTCGAGCCCAGTAAACTAGAGTCTTGGCTCTACTGCATGACCTTGAGCAGGCTATTTAATTTTTCAAAGCCTGATTTTTCTCATTTGTAGGAGGATTATAAAAACCCCGAGGATTATAAAAACCCCAAGGATTATTGTAAAAATTAAAAGAGTTATTACATATAAAGTATTTTGAGCCATTCTGGCACATCACAAACACTCATTTATAATCCATTATTATTTTTTTCTCACCATGTTTTTGGTGGGGCATCGATATTACATAATCTAAGTGCTATTGTGTGCAGGACACAGGGATAATCAAGACCTATGGAAAGGGAGTTATGGAGGAAGAAGGCTATCAAAGGGGGGCATGAAAAATAAGAATTAATTTAGATACTTTTATTTATTTATTTATTTATTTATTTATTTATTTTTAAGTAGGCTCCATGCTGGGTATGGAGCTTAATGCAGGGCTCGAACCCACGACCCTGAGATCAAGACCTGAGCTGAGATTAAGAGTTGGATGCTCAACCGACCAAGCCACCCAGGCACCTCTAGGTACTTATTTTTAAATGATTTTTGAGATAACTGTATGTTTACATTCAGTTATAAAAAATAATAGAGATCCCATATACCTTTTACTCAGTTTCCCTCAATGGTAACTTCTTGCATTACTATAGCACAATGTCCCAACCAGGAAATTAATATTGATACAGTTCATAGTAGGTACTTATAATTTTGTTACTGAAACTAAGACTGTATTTTCATGGGATTGAATGACCAGTGCTTCCACTTTTGGGGGTGGAGAGGCACGGGCCAAAGGCGATAGATCAAAAGTCCCTTCAATGCTGGACTATTGCAGTGGGGGCCTCACCTGGCTCCCCCTGCCCAATCCATTGCATCAGACTCTGCTTCTGATATAATCATTTCTTAGCAATGTTCTCTTTTGTCTTGAGCATAATCAAAGCTACCACTTACCCAATGTTTACTATGACCACAGGCTCTGTGCTAAATACTTTTCATGCATTATCTCCATCTCTACAAAAGCCCTATGAGGTAGGTGATAAAACTGTCTCCATTTTATAGATGATGAAACAGAGGTCTAGTAAGGTGAAGCAGTCATGTATCTAAAAGTAGGAGAGCTGGGATTCAAACGCAGGACTGCCTGATTCCAAGGCTGTTCTTACCCAACCACAGACCCTGCTCACATTCATGGCAGGACATAGTGGAAAGAGACTGGATTAACTGTGACCTGTGACAGGCATTGTCTTTCCTCCCTCCATGAATTCACAGTTGAGTTGGGGAGACAGAATATGAAAACATACATGACCGTACGGGGCAGTACATGGAAAGTGCCAATCCAAGGTGCTCCAGGAACCCAGGGAGCGGGGCAGTTGGGAGAGGCTTTCTGTGGGGGGATGGGATGGGCCTTGAAGGTGGGCCCAGACTTACACATGTGAAAAGCCCATGTGGGGCAGAGCTTACACTCTGACGGCACTCATGTTTGGTTTCACCCTACCTTCCCACATCTCCCTCCTCCTCTGTAACCACACAGATATGGGTAGACTTTCTTCAGAGTACATAATAACTCTAATAGCTAACACATGCAGAGTGCTCATCGTGTTTTACATTTCATAACTCATTCAGTCCTCATAACAACCTGTAGCATAAGGACTGCTATTAGCCCCATTTTGCAGATGAGGATATTGAGGCACAGAGAGGTTAAGTAACTTACCCAAGGTCACCCAGTTAGTAAGTGAGAGCCAGGATCTGAACCCACGCAGTTTGGGTCTGGACTCCCTGCTTCTGACCTTGGTGTCAGAAGTCCAGTATAATTTTTGCTTTCCGGCCCGTAAGCCTTTGCAGAGGTCCTGTCCTCTACTTGGCAAGTTCTTTTTACACATCCCTATTTAGAAAACCTCACCTGGTCAAAACTCAAGTTAAATAGCACAACAGCAGTTACCGGGAGGGGAGCCCTCCCTGAACAACATATTTCTGTGATTGGCCAGAGCCCAGTGAGCCACATTTCATTTTCACAATGACTTCGTGAGGTTTTTATAAATGAGGAAACTTAGCCTCAGAGATATTAAGTAACTTGCTCAAAGGTTGAGGTTCCCACCCAAACCCAAGTCTGCCTCTCTGTAGCTCATGTCTCAAATCCTTCCCTTCACGGAAGCCACCCCCCACCCCCCACTGCCAACAGTCATCTTGTCCCTGCTCTGCACTGGCCACATGCATTCTGCACCTATTTAGAAATCCGCACACTTGGCCTTGATGATCTTCTCAGTCACATGCTTCTCCAGCCAAGGTGGCTCCAAATGTCTGGGGCCATAGGGCACACTTCATAGGACTTATAAACTCTTAAGATTCTAGAGCTGGGAAGCACCCAGAGATAATCAGACCCACTACTCACCCCAGGCAGAGTCTCTTACAATGACCTCTGATCATTCATTCATTCAGCGGTGAATGCCTGCTATGTGCCAAGCATGTCCTAAATCATGGGGATATAGCAGCAATGAAGAGAACGGGCCAAATACCTCATCTCCAAAAGGTTCCATTCTAGTTTGAGAAGATTGATATTAAACAAGGGGAAACAAAGACTGGCGTGTGTGTGCGTGCACGAGAGAGACAGAGACAGACTGAGAGACAGAGAGATCTTAGGTTGGCCAGTGGTAGCCTCTCTGAAAAGGATTTCTCCCTTAAAGTCTGTCATCCATCATTTGCTTGTATATGTCTAGCTACAGAAAAGTCATTCCCTTTTCAGGCATTCATTCCATTTTTAGCAAGCTCTGATTGTTCTGAAGTTTAGTGAATCTTCTCCAGTGGCTTCTACCCTTTGCCCTGAGTTCTGCTTTCAGTACTCGGCAAGCCTAACCCACCTCCTAGGAGAGACAGCCCCTCACCTGCTCTAGGACAGCTGTGTTTCCTTCCAGTAGTTTCCCCCAAAATCTCACATCCTCAGTTCCTTCATCTGCTTCCTGAATGACATAGTTTCAATACCTACCCCCCAGGTGGCTGTCCTCCTTTCAATGCACAGCCCTTTATCTAAGAAAGGAATGTGGGTTGATCAGTGCAGAATATTCCAGAGTATTGCTCCCTGAATATGGACTCAGTACTACGTAAAAACAAAACAAAACACGTTTTTAAGCTCTATCCTAGTTAGAGCTCCGTCCTCACTGGGGAGAGCCAGTCTAGCATCTTCAGAACCTGGAAGCTAAGGGGAAGTCCTGGGGCCAGTGGAGGAGCAAGCCTTTCCTTCCTCAATGGGCTTACATTCAGTGGGGGTTCCTAGAAGGAGGCAAGAGAGGGAGTCCAAGGTGAAGAGCAGCAGGGTGAGGAAGAACCTGAACCTACATTGTTAGTGGGCAGAGGTCCTAGCAGGTGGGTATAACACATTGTTGGAGGAAGGGAGCAGAAGCCAAATAGCTTGTTGTAGTTTTTATTTATCTACTTCATTTCTTTTCTTATGATTTTAAGCATCTTTTTATGTGTATAAGAGCAATTTATATTTCTTTTAAATATCCTTTGCAAAACTTCCAATTAGTCTAAGGGTGTTTTCCTTGTTGGTTTCTAGAAGATCTTTATATTTTAAGGAAATTAACCCTTTCTGTTATATGGTACAACTGCTTTTTTTCCAGGTGGTAATTCGGCTGTCTACTTTGTTTATGGTATATTTTTCTACATAGGAAGTTTTGGTGTTTGAGTAGTCAAATGTATCCATCTTCTCATTTTGGGCTTTTTTGCTTCTCTTTCTCCTCCTTCTTCACATATATCATATTTAGAAAAGCCTTCTCCATTCTGACATAAAAACAATCTCCCATATCATCTTCAACTATTTTTATTATTTCACTTTTTACATTTAAATCTTTGATCCATCTGAAATTCATTCTGGTACACCATTTATTGTTCATTCACTGTATGTGTCAGGCATGATGTTCAGCATTTTATATACATTATCATATTTAATAGTGATAATTATTATCATACCAATGGAGTACTATACCAACAGGGATGTTGAAGCTTAGCAAGGTGAGCTCGGCCAAGATCATATATTTAGTAAGTGTCAGAATAGAACCCAACTCAGCCTGAGTTCAATATTTATGCTCTTCACTAGAATATTTTTAAGAGAGGCATCCTGTTGTCTGGAAATCCCCAACTTCATCACCACACATTCCAGGAAAGATTGTTGTTAAGTATGTGATGACTACTGCCCATTCCATGAGGTGTAAAGGACTGGGAAGACACACTGAGGTGGGCTATTGATTGTCAGTTAGCGAAAGTCACTCTCCAGCTGCCTAACTCATGCCCCTGCCTGGAAAGCTGAGGATTCACATTCTTCTCTTAGCAAAATTATGGGTTATTAGATTAAGTTACACCAGACAAGACAGAACTGTGACTATTAAATCCATCAATGTAAGAGTCCCTTGAACTTCCCTTGTCATGGGACAGTACAGATCCCAAAGTTTGGATGGGGTCCAACCTGCAGGTAACGCATAATTACAGAAATGTATTGATCCCTAGATACACATCTTTTCACATTTAACATCCCTGAAATTAAGATTCATCTTCTGAACAATGGTATCTTATAATTGCTGCTGGCCAGGCAACAGACAAAATGTAGCAGTGGCTGCCTGCCCATGTACCAACCTGCTTGAGGTTTCTAATGGCACAAATGGACAACAGCAACTCAGCAACTTTTCATTCAATAGACAATTTAAGGACCATTTCAGGAAGTAGAAAAATGCTGGTTGTTTTCTGAAATCCTCTGTTGACACCTTCTAAAAAGACCAAGAAAGGACCTGTATTAAAACTTGGGGTAGAGAGTGGAGTCATTGGCTTGGAAGAAAATTCTTGGAAAAACTCTTTAAATAAATCCTGCATAAGGGCACCTGGGTGGTTCAGCCAGTTAAGTGTCTGACTTTGGCTTAGGTCATGATCCCAGGGTCCTGGGATTGAGCCCCGCATTGGGCTCCCTGCTCTGCAGGGAGTCTGCTTCTCCCTCTCCCTCTCTCTCTGCCCCTCCCCCCATTCATGTGTGCACTCTCTCTCTCAAATAGATAAAATCATTAAAAAATTAAAAAAAAATAAATTTTGCATAACTGACACTCCTGGTGGCACAGAGGACAATTGTGCTTGGAAAAACAAGACATACATACATACACACATACCTAACTTTGAAGTGAAATGCATTTCAGAAGGTTGGACTCCAAATGAGACATCTGGGGGAATATTTTAACCTATTTGTTTCTCTTATATTTTCCTTCTGTACTATGCACAATTGATGTGATAGGATCTGTAGAAGTTTTTTTTTTTAGTAACTCATAATCAATTAATTTAAAAAGCTAATTTAAGCATCAGCAATAGTGACTCCAACCTGCACTCCTGGCTCGATACTGATGGAAGTAATCTGCTGAACAATCTTGGAAGAAATGGCCAAATCCATGATCGCTTGTGGATTCTCATCTGGAAATAATCCCAAGCCCTAGAACATGCAGCATGAAAGATTTTTCTCGTAGTGATTCTAAGAATCTTGGTGGAAGACTAAGTCCTTTCACTTTGAGGTTCTTTTCCTTTGTGCTTCCAGTCAAGTCCACTGACACGGTCTGCAGGGCTTTTCCATTGTGGCTGGTTAGTGTGAATCTAGTGTGACTCTAGTGTGGTGAATCCCTCCTCTCTGGCTCCATGGGTATCTTTCTGGTGTCCTTAAAAACCTCCTTAGAAACCTGTTCCTGGGCAAGAGCTAACAGCTGCAAGTCAGGATCTGCAATAACCACCACATCTTCCTCAAAGAGCTATTAAAGTTCAAAAAGTTCTTTCAATTATTATAAAATAAAAATGCTAAGTGATATCAAAGTATTGTGTCCTAGTTTTTTTGATGGCATTCCTTCCCTCTTTCTCAGAGGTACTAAGCAATGTGCATCTTACAATCAATGGCATCTCAGATTGGATGAAATAGGGTAGCTTCAGCTTTGGAGAGGTATAGGTCGGGGAGCCAGTTGGAGAAGTACAGGAGGTCATTTTGCTGTTGTTGCATAATTCTCATTTTGAACTCAATCTGTAGGAGACTGACTATATCAATGGATCTAATGAATTTCCTAGGTTTCTACATTTTGTCTTATGCTCTTAAGCAGGGTGTTCCTAATTGTACTTACTTGTGTAACCAGAGTAATAGGATTTTACCATGGTCATTATTAAATTTCATCTTGTTGGCTCTGGCCTGTTATTCTCATCTGTCAAGATCATTCTAGATCATGATTCTCTCATTTGCAGTATTAGCTATCCACCCCCCCCCCAGCTTTCTGCCATCTATAAATTTGATAAGTGCAACTTCTATACTTTATCCAAGTTGCTAATGAAAATGTTGAGCAAGTCTGGTGCAATTTTGTAGGCTCATGGCAGACATTAGTGATTCTCTCAGGTTGGCATGAATCTACAGAAGAACTCTTTCTGTATAGGCATTTTACCCAGCTGTGAGTCCATCGTTCTGAAATATAGTGCAATTTTTAGGCACCCAAGCTTTGATCTCAGAGTAGACCCCTCAAACCCTAGCTATATGACCCTGGGCAACTTACCTGATGAATCTCTGCTTAGTTTCCTCATCTGTAAAAGGGGACACTTGATTTTACTTTATATGGATGGGTTGAGGTTAAATGAATTAATACTCACAAAATGCTTAACATAGTTCCTGACATATAGTAGGTTCTCAATAAATAATAATGGTTCTATCAATTTTTTCAGATTTCTCCATCTTGCCCAATGCATATCATGAGACACTTTGTCAAATGCCTTGGAAAAACTCAACATAAATTAACTTCATCATTCCACTGTTCTAGCAGAATTATCAAAAAAAAGAAAGAAAGAAAGAAAGAAAGAAAGAAAGAAAGAAAGAAAGAAAGAAAGAAAGAAAGAAATTAGGCCAATTCAGTATGTGTAGTTTGTTTTTTTTTTACAATTTATAACTTGACTATTTTCAACAAGGGGTTGATGCAGCTAAAAAAAAAAAGACACACAGATTTATTTGTAGTGACTCCAGGCTGGCTCTTAATGATCAACACTGCATTTTTAAGTGCTTATAAACACTTTGTTAACTCTTTCCAAAGTTTTGATGGGAATCCATACAAACCCAACAGTTTTACATTTTCTTAAATCCCCCTTTTTGCCATGTAATGGCAACCAATATTTGCCTATCTCCAAGCTTCCGGTGATCATGCCATTTCCAGGACCGCTTGAAGATAGATGTTGATGTTTGTATGATCACATCTGCAAGTTATTTTATTATCTTAGATGTATTTCAAAGGATTTGCAGAATTAAACTCATTTAAGGCAGCTGGTACTCTCTTATCAACTCCTCATTTATCTTGGACTTCATTTCCTTATAACTGTTGTTGTTCTGTCCTTAAGAGTAGTGGTTTAAATCTTTAGAGCACATCATAATCACTTGGAGGAAGCAGAGCCTGTTAGAAATACACATTCACAGCCTGCTCTCAGAGATTTAGGATTAGTACATCTGAGATATGAGCTGGGAATATACATTTTAACAAACATTCTGATGTACCACCTCTTAGAAACACCTTACATAGTGGAAAATTATGGAAAGTTATTTGGTAATTATGATTTTTCTTATAATGTTCTTATACATGTTAGCATTATGTATCTCTCCCAAGAATTGATCAAAGTCTTACCTGGCTGGTTGTTTTAGTCTAAACATAGATTGTAAAATCCTTTCTGTTTAGCATTTTTCATAAACCTCAAATTACTGTGGATTTTGATCTTCCTGGCACTACTCACAAAGCTGGTGTCTTTTAAAAATAATTCTCTTGTGGATGAATAAAGGAGGTGTGTGTGTGTGTGTGTGTGTGTAATGAAATATTACTCAACCATAAAAAGGAATGAGATGTTGCCATTTGCAACAACACGGAGGGACCCACAGGGTATTGTTATGTCAAGTGCCAGAGAAAGACAACTCCCATATGATTTTACCTATATGTGGAATCAAAAAGCAAAACAAAACAAACAAATGAACAAAAGACCCTTAAATACAGAGAAAAGGGTGCCTGGTTGGCTCAGTCAGTTGAGTGTCTGGTTCTTGGGTTAGGCTCAGGTTGTGATCTAGGGATCATGGATCGAATGCTGTGTTGGGCTCCATGCTCAGTGCAGAGTCTGCTTGGGATTCTTTCTCCTCCCTCTCCCTCCCCCCTGCTCCTCCCCCTGCTCTCTTTCTCAAATAAATAAATAAAATCTTAAAAAAAAAAAAACAGAGAACAAACTGGTGGTTGTCAGAGGGGAGGTGAGATGGGCAAAATAGATAAAGGGGAATAAGAGGTACAAACTTCCAGTTATAAAATAAATAAGTCACAGAGGTGAAAAGTACAGCATAGGTAATATAGTCAATACTATTGTAATAACATTGTATGGTGACAGATGGTGATGACACATTGCAGTGAGCAATGTATAGAATCATTGAATCCATATGTTGTACACTTGAAACTAATATAACACTGTATGTTAATTATACTTCAATAAAAAATTAAAAATAATAAAGTTAATTGTTCTTGGCTATGGGTCATTCCTGTCATTGTTAGCATGTGTACTTTAACAGCCTGAGCCCACTGGGGTGCTCTCTGTGCAGTTCTACCTTGACTCGTCCAGATGCCTATAGGGCAGTAGTCTATACCCTTGTGGAATTCAACCAGCATTCACTGATAAGGACATGAAGGCTGTGGATGACCGAGAGAAGAGCTATAGAGCTACTTAGTAGAATGCCTATAGGAAACCTGCCTAGAAAGGGGCACTATACTGGTGTTCTGCCCTTTGGAAGTGGCTGAGGTGAGAAGGGATAGATCCAGACCAAAACTGAGGCCATCCAGGTTTCTGAAATTGCTGACATCTGACCTTCCTTTAGACCTCTCCCCTGACGCCCCCACCTCACTTCTTCCTCTCTCTCCTCTGGATCTCGTTTACACTTTCATTATTGCATATTTCACACTGTATTTTGGTTGTTTGTTCATATGTCTGCCATTCATTATAACTTTGTAAAGTCAGAAACAATGTCTCCTTTATTGAAAACAAAAAATATTGATATTTGGTAAAGAAAGAAAGAACCTGCAACTTTACATTCAATGAATATTTCTTCAATTAAGCCAAGGATAACAAATTTTTGACAGGCATGTCACACTGCCTGTCCTGGTGTTGGGGCAGACATTGCTAATGGATCTTAGACCTCTTCCTTCTTGGACCTGGAAGCAATTTCAATATTCTTCAAAACATGGCTTTGCATTAAATCGACCAGAATTGGTTTGCAAAATGAAACCTATTTGCCAATGCTGAACAAAATGCAAGTTCCTTTCTCCTGAAGTTCAGTTGTTAACTCCTTTGTGGAATAAAAAAAAAAGAAAAGAAAACTCATAAATTAAGTACTTAGAAAGTCAAAGTGATACGATAAATACTAAGGGAAAACACAGAGAATTACATTGGAAGGATATGAGTAGCCAGCATCTCACAAAAAGCAGGTGTCTGGGTTTTCCAGCTTCTGAGACTCTAGAATGATACCAATGATACAATTAGAATGATACTAAACTCAGACTCTCATCTCATGGGATCAGCCAAGTTTGAAACCTTTTAAGTAATGATTCTAACATACCTCAGAAATAGGGATTTCAGTTGGATCCAAAATCAATGTGTAAGTTGAGAGCCCTGCCTTCAGCATCAGGAGGCAAGGGCAGCATTATTTGTGCTAAAAGGGAGATAAACAAAAGCAAGACCATCTGGGAACATTTTCTTCCTTTGACTCCCTTCACTTCCCCTTCCTTCTATAAGCACCTTTGAACCCTGATTATTATCTATCACTTACCAATCTTGAAATTTCCATTTTGTTCTGATAAAGTTCTCTTTTGTGTATCTCCATAAGCTGCCCAAAGTGGAGCTGCTCTGAAGTAGAGCCAGGCACTCCCTGTCCCTTTCTCTCAAACATGGCCACTACACTTGTTTTCTCTGAAGTTCCTATTTTAGAACTCAGTGATACTGAGAAAAATACCCCTTCTCTTAACTCCTAGATTGAAGGCTAAAGGACTGAAAGGTACCTTTAGGGTGTTAATCAGCTCTGAATTTTCTGGAGTCAGTCTCAGAGGGAAGTTAGATTTTAAGAGGCTATAATATGGAAATGCTTATTTATCAGACGCTGTTAGTGAGTGTCTCCAAATCAGAAAATAATTTTTACCATAAAGGTAATTTTTAACTTTAATTCCTTAAAGTATAGAAAATGTATTAAAGAATCACATCCCTCTCTGCTTTCAGAAACAGCTTCACTGGTTTATGCTGCCACAGGATCAGCACCAAGGGCATAGATGTTGTTTCACAAAGCTGTGAAGAAGTGCAATGAGCATCCCATGAGCTGTTGTTGTACGTTGGGCTAAATGTCTCCACTGGGCCTCTTCTTGAGCTTCTGGACATATTTCTGTAGTCCTGTCTACTCTCCACTCACGGAGCTGTCAGATGCGATTCCTGGCTCTTATAAAGAGCCCACCTTTCAAAATGCATGTTTTCTTTCAAGTTATTGCTCTAAGGGTTTATGGGCTAGAAAACCAGAGGATGAGGTTTCTTTGAACTGTGTATGAAATAAAAGTTAATCAACACTGAATGAAGCCTTGAGGACTTTCTGATGAATAAAGTACAGTAAACAAAGTAATGAACTTGTTGCCATCTAATTGGACTATGCAGTCATTTTATATTTACTCCTGGATTCTTGGGTGGTTGAGTTTGCTGGAAAAGTAATTTTGGATAAAGTGTTGCAATTCTAAAATAATTTAATAGTCGTTAGAAAATTTAATTTTTTTGGAAAACATTTCTTAGAAAATTTTAAATATGTCCCTAAAGAGTTTTATGTAGTTCAGTTTTTACAGTCTATTTAAGGGAATCTTGCAATGATTCTTTTCCTGAAGTATAGAAGAATTAAAAAACATATGGCTGCTTTTCCATATGTTAACTTAGAGCAGGTCATGTTGGTTTTTTAGTTTCTAAGTGTGCAGTTCAACCAAGCCTAGGAAGATCAGGGAAGGACTTTAGTTGCAGGAATAAGACAGGAAAGGGATCAAACCAATCTCCCACTAGAAACAACCAAAACTGCTGACTAAAAAAAAAAAAAATTTTTTTAACTTCTTAAAAACAAGTTAAGATCTGGCAAGTTAGTAAGAAACTCAAATCTAAAACCAAAGGGAAACATGATCTCTGAAAGTTAAGTGGCACCCTAAAGCTATTTTTGAAGTAAGGGCATTTGCCAATGGAGGCAAACTTGAACTTAGGTTCTGAGAGCTTCTCAAGGAGACAGAATCGAAGCTCAGGGCCTGCCCTTCTCCCCACTAATATGGGTCAAACCCTCAGGGCCAGGGTGAAACTAAGAGTAAATGTACCTCCCCCCTCAGGCCCAGGAGATTACAGAACAAGTTGTCCTTATGATGAGCAAAGCAGGACAGCTGATAATGGCAGGAACCTGCTCTGACAAGTTATAACTGCAAGTTTATACTTTCACAGCTTCCAAGTCCATATCACTTTGGTGATTAATAAATAAATAGAAACAAAAAAGAATCATAAAACCCTCTCAAGTTGTAAATTTAGTGTAAAATAATTTAGTTTAAAGTGCCCCTGTGTGCCTAGCAGAGGCAAATGAAAGTTTTTTCTGGAGAAAATTTGGGTCATCCTAGGCTTCAAAGAAGCCCCCCGAAATAAATTTTCAAAGACATGAGCAGCATATACTCAAAGATAGCTGAGCCTACAAGAATAAACCATAAAGAATAAGAACTGGATAAAAAGAGACCTCCAAAGACTTCAGATTTTGAAATTACTAGACAGAATCAATAAAACCAGCTATGCTTACTAAATTAAAAAAAAAAAAAGAAAATATATGTACAGAAAAGGAAACAATAAAAAGTGACCTAGCAGATTTGAAAAAGAAATAAATAGAACTCAAAATATAAAATATAATAACCAAAGTTAAAAGCTCAGTAGACATGCTCAAAGAGTTTAGACACAATTGAAGATAGAATTAGAAAACTAAAATATGGATCAGAAGAAACTACTCAGAGGACAGTTTGGAGACACAACAAAGCAAGTAAAAAAGAGAGGTTAGGAGACATGGAGAACAGAATGAAAAGAGGTAGCATTCATTTAATCGGACCCCTACAAGGAGAGGAGAGAAGGGCTTAGGAAAAGATAACATTAAAGAGATAATGGCTCAGGGCTTTACAGAACTGATCAAAGATATTGATCCACAGATGCAAGAATTATGAGCATAAAAAATAAAATGAAATCTACACCTAGATTCATCATGAAACTTAAAAAAACCAAAGACAAACAAGATCCTAAAATCAACCACAGAAAAAGATAATCTTCAAAGTAGTGGCAACTAGACAATAATTGAATTCTCAATTGTCACAAAGGAAGTGACAAAGGAAGCCAGAAGGGAGTGGAATGAAACCATCAATGTATGTAAATAACTACCAATCTAGAATCTACACCCAGTAAAATATCTTAGAAATAAGGTCAAAATAAAGTCATTTTTAGACAGATCAAAGCTGAGAGAGTTTGCCACAAGCACATTTGAATTTACAAACTTTCCTTTAGGTACAAAGAACAGAATGAAGGTGATCTCACAAGGAAGACCTGAAATAGAAGAAGGAAAGAGCAAAGAAAATGGTAAACCTACAGATAATAATGTCTGGAAGGACAAAACTTACAACAATGAAAACAAGATAGAATTAAAATATCTGAGAACAATAACATGTCAGGGAGGGTAAATGGAATTAAAATGTTTTATGGTCTTTAAATTATGTGGGAGAAGGGTAAAGGTATTGATTATTTTCAGACTTTAAGTTAAGGATGTATATTAATTTCTTGGATAATCACTAAAAGTATATAATTTTCAAACTAGTAGAAGGAAAAGAATGGAATAATTTTTAGGGTTTTTTGTTGTTGTTGTTGTTTTTGTTTTTTTTACCAATCCAAGAACACAGGAAGAAAAGACAACACATAATAAATGGGACAAATATAAATGAGATGGCAGTTTTAAATCCCAATATATAAATAATTACATTAAATGTAAATGGATTACTGAGCAAAAGAATATATACCATATGAGTCCATACATATAAAGTTAAAAAAAAGACATAACTAAAGGAAATTATATAAAAGGGTTGTTTGTGACAAGTGGAATAATGGCCCCCATCCTAATCCCTGGAACCTAAAAGTATGTTAACTTACATGCAAGAGGAACTTTGCAAATGTGACTAAATTAAGAATCTTCAGATTATTCTGGATTATCCAGTTGAGCCCAGTGCAATCACAGGGGTCCTTTTTAAGAGGGAGATAGGAGAGTCAGAGTCATAGAGAGAAGAGAATAGAAGCAGAGGGCAGAGAGGAAAGAAGATGCCGTGCTGCTGACTTTGAGGATGGAAGAAGGGGCCACAAGTCAAGGAATGCAGGCAAACTCTAGAAGCTAGAAAAGGCAAGATAACAGATTCTCCTCTAGAGCCTCTAGAAGGAACACAGTCCTGCAGACTCCTAAACCTCTGACCCCTAGAACTGTAAGATGATTTTAAGCTACTAAATTTGTAGTAATTTGTTATGGCAGCAATAGGAAACTATTGAAAGATATACTACATATCTATATCTAATCTATATTTATCAATGTGACAAAGCAACAAATAAAAGCAAGGAAATGATTATCACAGAAGTCAGGATGGTGGCTCCTCCAGTGGTCAGGAAGAGACAAGAGGGGCCAGGCCCAAAGGCCCTGGCAATTCTACTTCTGGACATGGGTGGAAGTTACACATCTCATAATTATTCTGAAAGCATACATGTTTTCACACTCTTTCTGTAATAGCAAATATTTCATCATAATAAAAAAATGTAAAAAGCAAAAAAATAAAGGGGTGCCTGGGTGGCTCAGATGGTTAAGCGTCTGCCTTCGGCTCAGGTCATGATCCCGGGGTCCTGGGATCAAGCCCCGCATCAGGCTCCTGGCTCAGCAGGGAGCTTGCTTCTCCCTCTCCCTCTGCCTCTCCCCCTGCTCATGCTCTCACTCTCTCTGTATCTCTGTGTGTCAAATGAATAAATAAAAAAAAAATCTTCAAAAAAAAAAAAAAAGCAAAAAAATAAAGACCAGGAAGCCTGGGGTTAAATATTTACAGAACATTTAATTAGTAATGAGTTGCTAAGAATTGAGAAACAGATTACCCAACCTGTAGAATATCCCTACTCCTTATAGTGCCTCTTAAGGTCTCTTGACATTTGACCTCTCCTCTGCTCATTAATACCCCCACGTAGTTGAGAATGGAAGGCTCTGGAGGAACAAAAGCCATGTGTGGGCCATATCACTTATTAACTATGTGGACTTGGCAAGTTACTTAAATTCTTGGTTTCTTAATCTATAAAATGGAGGTAATAGTAGTATCTTTCTCCACAGAGTTGTTATAGGAAAGAAATGAGATAAAGTACTTAGGACAATACCTATCTAAAAATGCCACTTCCTTTTTTATTTCATTTATCCATCCCCCACCCCCAAAATAATGTTTATGGAGTACTTGCCTCATACTGGGCCCTTTGCTAGGTTTTAGGGATGCAAAGCCAAATAAACCCAGGCCCCATCTTCAAAGGGTTCTTACTTTAGCAGAGGAAGCAGATGAAAAGTAGCTAATTGTAATGCAAAGAGTTAGTACAATTAAGGTATAAACAATGTGCTGAGGCTTCATAGGGGGAGGAGTCATTAACAGGGCCCGTGGTGGAGTAAGGAGGGGGACTAGGCTGAGAAGCCTGCCCAGAGGAACGCTTGAACAATGTCAAGAAGGATGGGTAGGAATTTGCCAGCTGGAGAAGATGAGGGAGGAATATTTCCATAAAGGGATGAGTATAGGCAAGCGAGGAAGGAGATACGGGTCTGGGGAAATGATGCATTGCTGGGTGTTAGAGATGTGAGGAAGGAGATGAAGTTGGAGTAGTCAGCTGTGGTCAGAAGTCAAAGGGCCACATTTGCCACGTGAGAGTTGGGATGGTCTTCTCCAAGCAATGGACAGCTGTCGTGAGCAGGGCCATGTGAGGACAGGATGGTTGGAGCCATACGAGAGAAATACCACTCTGCCCCTGTGCAGATGGGTGGGAAAGACCCTGAGGACGACCACCTGCAGTAGTCTGGACGAGAGGGCTTGAACTAGACCATAGCCTCGGAATGGATAAAGGGGACAGAGATTCCAGAGACATCTAGAAGACAGAATTGAGTGGACTGGTAGCCTGTTGACTCAGGGTGGAGGTAATTACCAGATTTCTAGCTAATTGTGCTAACAACAATAGTGGATAACAATACCATTAACCAAGTTTGAGGAAATCTACAGAGCAGGTTGTGGGGTGAAGATAATAGGACCTTTATTTTGGATTTACTGAGTTTGAGGTGCCTGTGGAACATCTAGGTGGAGATTTCTAGCAGGGAGTTGGAAATTTAGTTCTGAAACTTAGGGGATATGTAGACATGGAGATTTGGAAGCTATAAACATATAAATGGAGGTGGAAGCCAGAGGAGTGTGTGGGATGGACCATGTGATCAATATGTTTGTTGAATTTGCTTGGGAAGAATGAATAGTATGCTCACCTAAGTGCCTTTTTCCTTAGCATGTATTTTGGGCCTACATTAAGAATGTTTCCATTAGGGGCGCCTGGGTGGCTCAGGTGGTTAAGTGTCTGCCTTCAGCTCAGGTCATGATCTCGGGGTCCTGGGATGGAACCCCACAACGGGTTTCCTGCTCAGTGGGAGTCTGCTTCTCCCTCTCCCTCTGCCCCTCCCCTTGCTCGTGTTCTCTCTTTCTCTCAAATAAATAGATAAAATCTTTTAAAAAAAGTTTCCATTAAATATTTTTCTTCTAACAAGATCATATTGATCTCTCCTTATAGTAACTACTAATGACTTGAGTCCATGTTTAAAGCTTCGATTTAGATTGTTGGGTTTTACCAAAATCACTTAAGAACATGAGACACGTAGAAAATTCTATTAAGAGTATTCTGACAGGCAAATCTTGTTCCTGAATACTAATTAAGTAAAAAGTTTGCACAAAATATTTAATGTAATGGCAAGAGTTCTGAGGATGTCAAGATTTGTACTCTTCTCAGATGGATATTTGATATGCAACTTATTAAAAATTTTCAGCATAAATAAAAACTTCCTGATGTTTAAGAATGTTTCCATCTATGCTTGTGATTTTAGTAACATACTTTGGCAGTTTCAGACCTTTTGAAGCTAGAGTCATAAGATTTTTAGGCCTAAAAGGGACTTTAGAGGTCATTTAATCTAACCCTTTAAGGTTTGGCTTGCCTGGGTAACTGACCAGGTCTCTTGATCCCTAGATCATTCTTTCCTCTTCACACCATCTTTCTTCTCAATGGATTCCAATCTTGCTGAAGTTTCATGATAAAAATGAACGAAACCTCAGCTGTCCAAATGAAAGGTTTTAATTTATTTATGAATTTAATGCAGATCTGTGACACTTGGAGCTAGATAAGAACAAAAAGCCAAGTGTGATTAAGATCCTTCCTTTGCCTCATTCTGTCTCAGGCTTCTTGGCAGAACGAGAATTTTCAGAGTCCCACAAGGACAGACCTAGAGGAGAGGATGATGACGAGAGTCTGATCTCAAGTAGGGTTGCCAGATTTAGCAAATATAAATAAGAGGATGCCTAGCTAAATTTGAATTTCAGATAAATAATGAATAATTTTTTAGCGTAAGTATGTCCCCCGCAGTATCTGGGACATACTTACACTAAAAAAAAGAATTCATTGTTTATCTGCAATTGGAATTTTTAACTGGGAGTTGTGTATTTTACCTGGCAACTCTCATCTTGAAGTCAAGGCTTTCGAGAGATGACTGAGGCAGGTTGAGTGAGCCCAGCTAAAGGTAGTGTGTATTTAAAAACAGCACATTTCAAATCGTTCTGGAATCTGCTACTCTTTGTGCAAAAGTGAAAGAGGTGTCATGCTGTGCCACTGTCGTCCCACTCCCCCCAGGCTGTCGTACAATGTGGGACTGATCTTTCATGAGATTAACAGGGAGGGTGGAGGGGTGGAAGGCTCGAACGCAGAGTCCCATGTCTGCGTGTTCTAAAGCAGCTATATTCTCTCCTGTGTCTTTAACAGGGCAGACGGATTTTGCAGGCACAGAATCAGAATTCATTATATAATCAGTGATTACAAAACCAAAGCTAAAATGTGGAACAATACAATTTTCCACCACAGAAAACCATAAAACAGAACTATTCTGCAAGACAGTGCCTCACCCTGGCGTCCAAGGCCAGGACCCTGCACCGTCAGCCTCATTTCACAAAAGGCTGAGCATTCAAGTCTCACCTGGTCAGAAAACAGGGCTGAGTGATAAGGGCAAGGGAATGCCAGCCGGGTGTCAGCGTATTAGCAGAGTCTGGGCACACGCTCAGTGGCAGGAAGATGTCAGGACAACACTAACTCTAAGCGTGATTTTCAAGTTCAGCTGTGATGGCCACATGAGGAACGCCAAATCTAGTGAGAGTCCCGGTATGACACTATCTCCCAGGGTGGTTCAGGTGTCTTGGTTGGAAGTGGTGACAGTGCTCGTGGCAGTGGAGGTGGGGAGAGGGTTAGAAGTGATTGGGCAAATCTGAGAAGGAATTCGATTTAAGCAAGCAATAGGCTTGCAGTAGAGCTGCAAACATATTGCTAAAGTTGCACGAACGGCCGTGCTCACATGTCCTCCTAGCAGCACTGTGAGTCCCATAGTCAATTTCGTTTTACTTTTCATTGTAGACAGAAATGTTCTTATAGGACATTCAAACTTACTATTTAAAAAAAAAAAAATTCCTCATGCAGTCTTAATGTTGCCTAGAGTAAAAAATAAATGTTGAAAACCAGGCCATCGTGGAGTTAAGAATGTGGTTCATTGTAAAAATCATATGTGGCCACCATGGTAAAAAAATCACATTGAGGGGTGCGTGGGTGGTGCAGTCAGTTGAGTGTCCAACTCTTGATTTGGGCTCAGCTGGTGATCTCAGGGTCATGAGCTCGAGCCCCACGTGGGGCTCTCTCTGCACTCAGCGGGGACTCTGCTTGAGATTCTCTCTCTCCCTCTGCCCTTCCCCCCACTCACGCGTGTGCACTCTCTCTCTCTCTTTCTCTAAAAGAAAAATCACATTGAACAACTATGTAATAGTTCTATTTTTTAAAACTTCAGTGAGGGAGGAAGCAAACGGTATATGAGCACCCGCCATGGGCCGGAGCTTTCTGGAAGCTTTTTATCATCTCAGCTAATTCTTTTAATTAAAAAAAATTTTTTTGTATTGTGTAAGATAACACAAAAATTACCACTGTAACCATTTCTCAGTGTACAATTCAGTCAAAGTAAATACATTCATCATGTTGTAGGACCCTCACAGCTACTCATCTCCAGAACGTCACCATCCCAAGAGAAGCTCTGTATCCACTGAGCAAGGAGTCCTCATTTCTCCCTTCCCCCAGGCCCTGTTAATAACCTCTATTCTTTCTGCCACTATGAATTTGCCTCCTTTAGGTACCTCATGTAAGTGGAGTCATACAATACTTATCCTTTTGTGTCTGGTTTATTTCACTTCCTATAATGTTTTCAAGATCCACCTATGTTGTACCAGAGACTATCTCATCTAATTATTACAGCCTGCAAAACAGGTTCTCTTATTACTCTAAGGAAATGACCCTGCCCCCAAGCATGCATGCTCTGTCTCTGGAATTCAGGTTGAATGGTCTATTCTGGTGGGATTGCCCTAGTGACACCAAAAACTATGGCCACACCCTTGGGGGGTCAGGGGCCTAAGCCCTGAGAAGCCTCCTGGAAGAGGGTGTGGTGATGCAGTAGCAGGTGTTTCTAGGTTCTTTTGGTCTCCAAGGCGGGAAAAAATAGGCTTGGGTGAGGAACAGAACTGCCTAGTGACCTTCCAGGGACAAAGTCAATTTGCCCAGAGCAGTACGTCCAGTCCCTGAGCCCAGAAATGGACCTAGTGCCGTATCTTTCCTCCCCCATCCCCGATATAGAATTCACAATAGAAATAATACCAAACCATTCAACAATGCAAGGAGGCCCTACAAAAGTCCCATTACTTCATACTTAAAAAACACTTTTTTGACATAATTTTAGACTTAGAGAAAAGTTGCACAAATAATACAGAGCGTTCCCTTACTTTCTTCCCCCAGCTTCCCTGAATGCTCAGATCTAGCAATAATCACAGTACAATGATCAAAATTCAGAAATTAAAACAAGCGCAATATTATTAACGGAACTACTGACTTTGTTCACATCTCACCAGTTTTTCCCCAAGTGTCCTTTTCCTGTTCCATTCCCCAATCCAGATAAGCCCATGCTGCATCTAGTCACCAGGGGTAGTGGGAGCCAATCTATGATAGCCCCTCTCTCTGTCTTTCTTTGCCTATTATGACCTTGACAGTTTGGAAGCACGGATCAGTTACTTTGCTGAACGTCGCTTAATTTGAAGTGGTTCAATGTTTTCTCATGGTTGAGCTGAAATTATGCATTTTTGGCAAGCCTACGTTTCTCAGTGCAAAATAATCAGGGGTACGTGTGTCGATGTGTTTTAATACTGATGATGGGAACCTTGATCACTTGGATAGGGTGGTGTCTTCTGGGTTTCCTCACTGTGAAGTTATTCTTTTTCTCTTCGTAATTAATAATTATGATGAGAAAACGACTTTGAGACAATGCAAATATCCTGTTTCTCCTCAAACGTTTGCCTGCTCATTTTAGCCTCCATCGGTGGATTCCCTGCAGCAATTATTACCGTGGTGATTTTTTTGTTTTCTTCATTCTTTCCACATGTATTAAGTGGAATTCTTTTATAAGAAAGACCTGTCCTTTCTCCTACATGTATTTATTTTTTCGGTCATTTATTTGTACCAGTATGGACTCATGGATATTTATTTTACACTTTGATGCTTTAAGAAATTAAGCAAATGTCAAATTATTTCTAAAAAATTCCCTTTTCTCTCTCTTGTGTTCATTTTCCATCCCTTTGTCTGTTGCCCCAGCCTTGTTGGTCATGCCATTGGTCTGCCTGTTGCGCCATCTTGCTCTCACATGTTGGGAGTGATTTCAGGGAGAGGCGCCATTCAAAGGATGGTTTGGGAAGCCTCTTCATGCTGGGGTGGGGGACAGGCTCTGCGAAGGTGTGTTCTCAATACTGCTATGACTCACCTGGAATGAGAAGCTGAGCCCCTGAGGTCCATAGGAGGGTGGGAAAGGGGAAGATCCTTCCCTCCAGTCAAAATGGGCAGAAAGTAGAAAGTAATTGTGCTTAGGAAAGCCACAAGGTTGAGAATGTCTCACACCTGACATTTCTCAAGTCCCATGGCTCAGGTCTGAAGAAAATGTGATTACGTAGGTCAAGGTCTCTAACTATAGAAAACCAGGTGTTGGCTATGGATAATCTCAAGGCCACCCTCTGTAATGAATATCTGTTTACTTTTTGTGTGCTGTTGCGGGCATATGAGGACAAGGTGATAATTTGGGTGAATGGTCTCCTTCATGAAAAGATTCACTTTGACATAAAAAAACCCTTTTCTCCCAAGTACACTTTATAATTATTCCTTTTATAAGGCTTAGAGTCAAACTGGGACTTAGTAATCCAGCCAAAACCTGGATTCAGGGTGTGAATGAGCTTTATTGACTATCTGCGTCCACAAATCACCTTGCAATCCCCAACCTGATGTGGTGCATTCCTGTCCTATTGAATCAGGGGTCCCCAAAAGAGGCCCGGGTAACCATCTTGTCGGCAGCGAAGAACGCAGGCTCAGTGCCCTCCACCGTGGGCCTAGAACTCTTCAAGGACCTAGAGCCCCTCTGCTTGACCCCCTTTGCCTCACTTTCACAGGTGGGATAAGGCTTTAACCTTTCCTCGGGGGCACCCTGGCCAATTTAGGGCAGACAAAACTGTATTTGGTCGCCACCTCGGTTTTCTTTGTCACTCAAGTATCCATGGTGTGTGCAGATGTCTGTCTGCCTGTCATTTGCTGAGCATCTTCTCTGTACCAGGCTCCACAGAGTGCTTTACCACCATGACGAAATCTTCAGGTATGTATTGTTTGCCCATTTTACACATGAAGAAACTGAGACCCAGTAATTCCCACCACCTTCTTTCATTCCCTATTCTTGTAGTGCTCGGATGTTGTGCATTTGGAACTTTTCCCCTTGGCTTTAGGCTCTTGGTGTCAATGCCAGAGCACCAACCAGAACATGGTGCATAAGCTTCCCACCAGAGAGGGGAGTTGGAGCTTTAGTCTCATGTTTCCCCTGGGGGTGAATTCCAGAGAGCAAACAACAAAAGCAGAATCACTCCTTCTCTGCGTGTTTTTTAAGAATACAGACCAGTCTGTATTTCCTGAGCATTTACAAAGTGCCAGGCCATGTGACAAGCACCTCACACACATTATGTCCAGATTCTATCCAGATCTCCGGTATGCTTCAGAATTCAGAATTGTTCAGATTTCTGAGAGGCAAATCCGCATATTCTACGTTTTTCATAATATCCCCTAGTAAGGTCTGGAGGAGCATCCATCAACAAAAAATTAATATTTCTGAGGTGAAAACACAGATAATCATGTTTAATGGGATAACTAAAACTATATAAGGTGTCACGTCAGTTCAGATCAGGTTTTGCCAGCAAGTGAATTTCCTGTAAGCTTTTTAAAAAATCTGTTCTTCAGAGGTTTTGGGGTTTCAGAATTGCTGATACAGGATTATGGGTGATATTACTGTACAGATGTTACTATTACTATTACTATTACTATTCCC
>NC_058406.1:152159574-152213912 GCF_002201575.2 Neomonachus schauinslandi
AGGTTTGAAATATTAAGCACCTATCCAAAGTCATCCCATAAGCGGTATAGGACCAGGATTTGGACCCCATTTGATTGTGCTCATACCATTGCACATTTTCACCTCTGCTTTAACTTCAAACGTCCACATGTCAGGAGATAAAAGTACTCAGACCCGACATACCTCACTTCCACATGAGAAACCACTTATTGCTGACATTCAAATACATTTTTGGTGGGAATGAGGAATAGATTTTCTTACGAACGGATAGACCAGAGAGCATTTCCATACTGGGACACCTTCTCCAAGAGCTTAACAAAGCAAAGCACCCATCACACTGGGGAGGGGAGGAAAAGGGTGTGTGGCTTTTCCATTCTAAGAAAATACTCTGTCCTTTTCTATTCTTTCCAACTCCATGTGCTTTCTTCTTTGGTTCCACTCTGCTCTGACTCATGGACTAACGGCCTGGGCCCTCTGTTCGCACAGGCTGCAGAGCTGCTGGCCTTTCCCACCACCCCTGGTTGCCACTGCCATTCTTGAAGGGTCTTCCTCTGTCCTTGGGTCAGGTCTCTCCTTCCCATGTCCTTGGCCCCATGGCTCAAGGTTCTCACCAATCTGTCATCCCCTGTGAGCCCAGTCATAATAGCCACTTGCTAACTAACTAGCAGAGAGCTAGGATCATTTCACATAAACATCCTCAGCCTCATTCTAGAACTTAAAGGCTTGTCATTCCAACTGAAGTAAACAAGTCTGTTGCAGGGAATTGAAGAGGACCAAAATGAGCGTGTGTGTGTGTGTGTGTGTGTGTGTGTGTGTGTGTGTGTGTGTTTTATTGCCGCGCTGCCAAATCTTCTGCCTCCTCCAAGTCACCAAGAATGTGAATACCTGCCCAGCCCCTCAGCAAGACATCAGACTCCAGGGAGCAGAAGAGAAAGCAGGGAGAGATTTACTTTTTGGCACTTGAATCTCTGCATTTTAGTGAGGCTGGGCTTTGACTAACTCATTATCCTTGGGCACTCGCTCTGGATAATGAGGTCTGAGATGGTGATGAATTGACTCACACTTGGTTGATTCTGTCTTTATATATATTTTCAATTCAGTATATTATTCTTCTTTGGATATATGTGAGGCACATCCACGGTTTGGTGGGGCCAAGCAACTCCTGGTGTTTTTTGGCTTCTTTGGTGTGGTCTGAGCACAGGGAAAGAAAAACTGAACAGAAATGGATCTGTCCCTTTTTAAAATTTTGTTTTTCCACAGCGATTTCTCTTCTTGTGAAATTCTGTTTACCCTTGATGATCTTATGAAAGATCCTCTTTTGTTCTTCGAGTCATGAGAAAACAAACCGTGGAAAGTTAATAGGAACACCACTGATTTTCATTAAGGGCTGATGAATACTTGGGTCAAATCTCTTCATTAGAGAGATCAAAGGATAATAATGTATTTTAATTCAAAGTTCTTTTTTTCTTCAAAAAAAAAAGAGAGAGAGAGAGAGAGACTTCAGTGAAAACAAGGATTTCCTAACCCAATTAAGAAATCTGCAACAGTCTGTTCTACCAGCTAATTTACTTAGAGTTGTGTGTTTGTTCAAATTACACATGGTGTGGTGGGTTTTGCCCTCTCTGTATTTTTTACCGCTCAAGCCAGTTAAATACCAGCAAGGATTTTCATGGGCATGATTTCTTCCAACTACGAAGCAGCCCCTCCTTTCTTCCTTGTTTGTGTTCTGCCCTAACGATGTATTCCCAGAGCCACAGTCCCCTCAGAGCCTCATGAGCCTTTGCCTCCAGCTCATGTTTTCTGCCCTTGACGTTGCAGTTGGGGACTCATGGTTTTATCCTCAGCTTCTCTATTTTCTTACTCTATGCCCTGTCCCTCTGTGATTATCCACTGCTTGAACTTGATGGCTCACATAGGAGCTGGAGACTCTGATGTGTATCCAGCTCTGTTGAGCTCCAGAGCTAAGAACTCAATTGCCTCTACTTGAACTTCTCTATTGGGATATTCCACAGGCACCTCAAACTCAACGTGTCCCCAAATATGCTTGTTATCCATAGCCGCCCTTTCCCCACCATCACTGCTACCCTTTCCTTCTCTTCCTCAAATCTATTATTTCTCTTAGACTTCAAGCTCAATTGATGGTCCCACCATTTGCCCACATCCTAAGTTGGAGTCATCCTCAGGTTATCCTCCATGACTCCTTCATTCCTCAAATCCATCAGGCATGCTGTTCTGTCAACTCTGCTTCCCAACCAGCTTCAGAAGCCATTCCTCTTCTCCATCCCACTGCGATTGTCTTAGTGTAGATCTTCCTCCTCCCTCACCCAAGGAGGCAAGACCTGCAAGACCACCCAGCCCTAACTCCTACAGCCCTGGGTTAACCTCCCTCCCACCCGTCCTAACCCTCACCCCAAACCAGCCTCCACACTGTGCTCTTTCTCAAACACAAATCTCGTTCCTTTCACTTTCTTAAAACTCTCCAGTGCTCCCCTTTATTTACAAATAAAGTCCCGCCTCCTTAGCACAATACTGAAGGCCCTCCATGTTCTGGTCCCATTATTTGCTTCTTCTCTTGTCACATCTTGCCTTGCATGTTTGAATAATCTGATCCTTCTCACTGATCTTGAACATAACATGTGGCTTCAAATCTTTGGGCCTCTGTACATGAATTTCCATCTATCTAGAATGTTCTTATCCTTTTCTCTGCCTAGAAAACACTTACATAGTCATTCACATCAAACATTTATCAAGCAAGGGTCTACTGGGTGCCTTAAGATTGTGCTAGGTGGTGGAGACAAAAATACAAAGCATGTTATTTTTTTCCTAAACACCCAATTTAGGAAAATGGAAAATGATATTAGTGAAATATCACTTCTTGAAGTTTCCCTCAGATATTCCCACACCAATCTCACCACCTATGCATAGTAAACCATTTTTTCTTCCTACTTTGTGTACATGTCTTTCATTGCACTTACATGATATACTTTTTTTGGTTTGTCTTCCTAGGTCCAGAACCCATGCCCATAACTTTGGAGCAAGGAATTAAGTAGTTTAAAGAATATGTGGGCACTGACATCTGTGTAGGAGGCAGAATTCTAAGATGGTCTTCCAAGATTCCTGCCCCTTGGTGTACATGCCTTCCCCGTGAATGTGGGCAGGACTCGTGAATATGATGGGATTTTACTAGAATGAATAGGTCAGGTTATATAGCAAAGGTGAAGTTCTGCAAATGTAATTAAGATCGTCTTGGAGTTTCCTAGAAACATATAATCTACCAAAACTAATTAGGAAGAAACAGAAAATTTGAGCAGACCAATTGCCACAATGAAATTGAATCAGTAGTCAAAAAACTCCTCCCCCTCCAAAAAAAAAAAAAAGTCCAGGACCAGGTGGCTACACAGGTGAATTCCATCAAACACTTAAAGAAGAGTTAATACCTATTTCTCTCTAACTATTCCAAAAAATAGAACAGGAAAGAAAACTTCCAAATTTATTCTATGAGGCCAGTATCACCCCGATACCAAAACCAGATAAAGACACCATAAAAAAAGAGTACAGGCCAATGTCTCTCATGAATATGATACAAAAATCCTCAGCAAAATATTAGCAAACTGAACCCAACAATACATTAAAAATCACACACCATGATCAAATGGGATCAAAACAAGTGACATATGTCATATCAACAAGAGAAAGGATAAAAACCATACGATGATTTCAATAGACACAGAAAAAGCATTTGACAAAGTACAACATCCATTCATGATAAAAATCCTCTGCAAAGTAGGTCTAGAGAAAACATACCACAACATAAAAAGACCTTATATGAAAAACCCACAGCCATCATACTCATACTCAATGGGGAAAAACTGAGAGCTTTTCCCCTAAGGTCAAGAACAATACAAGGAGATCCACTCTCAGCACTTTTATTCAACATAGTACTGGAAGTCCTAGCCACAACAATTGGACAACAAAAAGAAATAAAAGGCATTCAAATAGGTAAGGAAGAAGTAAAACTCTCACTATTTGCAGACAAGATGAACCCTAAAGACTCCACCAAAAAATGACTAGAACTGATAAATGAACTCAATAAAGTCGCAGGAGACAAAATCAATGTACAGAAATCTGTTCCATTCCTATACACTAATAATGAAGGAGTAGGAAGTGAAATTAAGAAAACAATCCTATTTACAAATGCACCAAAACCAATAAAATATCTAGGAATAAACTTAACCAAAGAGATGAAAGACCTGTACTCTGAAAACTATAAAACACTGATGAAAGAAATTCAGGATGACTCAAAGAAATGGAAAGACATTCCATGCTTATGGGTTAGAAGAACAAATATTGTTAAAATATCTATACTACCCAAAGCAACCTAAGGATTTAACGAAATCTCTATCAAAACATCAGCAGCATTTTTCACAGAACTAAAACAATCCTGAAGTTTGCATGGAACCACAAAAGACCCTGAATAGCCAAAGTAATCTTGAAAAAGAAAAACAAAATTGGAGGTATCACAATTCCAGACTTCAAGTTATATTACAAAGTGATAGTAATTAAAACACTATGGTACTGGCATAAAAACAGACACATAAGTCAGTGGAACAGAATAGAAAATCCAGAAATAAACCCAGAACTATATGGTCAATTGATCTTCAACAAAGAAGGAATGCATATGGTATTGGGAAAACTGGATAGCTACAGGCAAAAGAATGAAACTGGACCACTTTCTTTCACCATACACAAAAATAAACTCAAAATGGACTAAAGACCTAAATGTGAGACCTGAAACCATAAAAATTCTTGAAGAGATCACAGGCAGTTATTTCTCTGACATTGGCCACAGCAACTTTTTTCTAGATATGTCTCCTGAGGCAAGGGAAACAAAAGGATAAATAAACTATTGAGACTACATCAAAATAAAAACCTTCTGCACAGCAAAGGAAACAATCAACAAAACTAAAAGGCAACCCACTGAATGGGAGAAGATATTTGCAAATGATATATCTGGCAAAGGGCTAGTATCCAAAATATATAAAGAACTGATACAACTCAATACCCAAAAACCAAATAATCTGGTTAAAAAAATGGGCAGAAGACAGGAACAGACATTTCTCCAAAGAAGATACACCGATGGCCAACAGACACATGAAAAGATGCTTTTCAGGGAAATGCAAATCTGAACTACAAGGAGATACCACCTCACACCTGTCAGAATGGCTAAAATCAACAACACAAGAAACAATAGGTGTTGGCAAGGATGTGGAGAAAAAGGAACACTCCTGTTCTGTTGGTGGGAGTGCAAAATGGTGCAGCCACTCTGGAAGACAGTATGGAGGTGCCTCAAAAAATCAAAACTAGATCTACCCTATGATCTAGTAATTACACTACTGGGCATTTACCCCCAAAATACAAAAACACTAATTCAAAGGGATGCATGCACCCCTGTGTATAGAGCAGCATTACCAACAATAGCTAAACTATGGAAGCAGCCCAAGTGTCCACTGTTGGATGAATGGATAAAGAAAATGTATAGATATAGGTATAGATAATGGAATATATATATATTTTTTAATTCATGAGAGACAGAGTGAGAGAGAAAGGCAGAGGGAGAAGCAGGCTCCCAAGGAGCAGGGAGCCCGATGCGGGACTCAATCCCAGGACCCTGGGATCATGACCTGAGCCGAAGGCAGACGCTTAACCATCTGAGCCACCCAGGTGCCCTAGATAATGGAATATTACTCAGCCATTAAAAAGAAGGAAATCCTGCCATTTGCAACAACATGGATGGAACTAGAGAGTATAATGCTAAGTGAAATAAGTCAGAGAAAGACAAATACCATATGATCTCAGGCATATGTGGAATTTAAGAAACAAAACCAATGAGCAAAGGAAAAAAAAGAGACAAACCAAGGAACAGACTCTTAACTAATTAAGACAAACTGATGGTTCCCAGAGGGAGGTGGGTGGGGGGATGGGTGAAATAGGTGATGGAGATTAAAGAGGACACTTACCATGATGAAAAAAATTAATAAAATAAAAACTTTTAAAAAGATTGACTTGGAGTTAACTGAAAGAAATATTATCCTGAGTGGGCCTGACCTAATCAGGCGAACACCTCAAAAGAAAATGCAGGCCGTCTCTGGAGGGAGAGCTGTGCAGCAGCATTGATGCCCTCCTGTTGGCCATGAAGAAGTAATGTGGTGTGGTGTGTTGTGAAAGGGATCACAAGGCAGGAAGTGGTCGACAGCCCCTAGGAACTGAGGGCCTCGGTTCTATACCCAGAATGCACTGAATGCTGCCAAACACAGAGCCTGGATGAGGGCTCCAGGCCTCCTCTGAGATTGCAGGCCTGGCTGCCATCTTGATTTCAGCCTCATGAGACCCTGAGCAGAGAACGGAGTGAAACCAGGCCCAAACTTCTGACCTATAGAAACTGCGAGGTAATAAATGGGTATTGTTTTAAGCCACGAAGTTTGTGGTAATTCATTACGTAGCCAAGAAAAAACTAATACAATCTGATAGGCATGTGTTGAATTCCTGCTTTCTTGTTACTATCCATAGGATCTTGGACTTAACCTCTCTGAGCCTCAGTTTTCCCATCTAGAAAATGGGGATGGTAATACCTACCTTATAGTGTATCTCAGTTCCTTGAAAGCAGGGACCATGTCTTTCTCTAGTATCTTTGATGCCTAGCACTGTGTCTACACATAGAAGGTGCTCAATACATTTTAGCTGAATGAATAAACAGTGCTCAGAGTGTCTTTAAAAACAAGTATAAACCCAAGCCTCTTCTTGAATTTTTTTTTCTAATTTAGTGCTGATACAAATCTAGTTCACTCATATGTGAAATTAGGAACCATCTAGATGATCTCTCAGGTGCCATCCAGTTGCAAATTCTGTGATGTTGATGAATCTTGAAATAAGGTCCTAGGATAACAATCTTAAAGTTGCAAAAATGTTAGTATTCTTAGAGAGTTCTTCAAAGGAGTATTTGTTAGTAAGATGCTTTCTTCTCCCGAGCCTCTCTCCTGAGCCAGCTACTCTCCCCGACCACAATCAAGTATTAATATTCAGATGCCTGTGTTGGGGCGCCTGGGTGGCTCAGTTGGTTGGGCGACTGCCTTCAGCTCAGGTCATGATCCTGGAGTCCCGGGATCGAGTCCCGCATCAGGCTCCCTGCTCAGCGGGGAGTCTGCTTCTCCCTCTGACCCTCCTCCCTCTCATGCTCTCTGTCTCTCATTGTCTCTCTCGCAAATGAATAAAATCTTAAAAAAAAAAAAGAAAATAACAGATGCCTGTGTTGGGTGTTTGCAGTATTAGTGCAGTGTTTTGCCAGCTATGAATGCAAAATATTTTTGATCAAATGATAAAGATAAATTTGGGTTTCTTTGGATATTAATATATAGTTTAATCATCTTCAAATTCCTAGTAATAGGAGAAATAGTATCACCTAAAAGTAGAAATAAAGAAGTACTTAGACTTAACAGGTGGTGTAATTTTGTTTTATTTGCATCTTATTCTGCAATGGTATAGGAGATTCAGTCACTGACACTGACAGGAAGGCAACAAAGAATCCTCCTGTAACTGTCGTGGCTGGGGTTTGCACAAGTGGGAACACACACACATTTAATTATAAACATGATCATAAATATTGACTTACCATTGGGATATTTGGCAACTGTCTTTGGATTAAGATCCCAGAGGGATGCTTGATTACTACCTAATAGATCTAATAGAATTTGGTAGGGATCTAATAGAATGTTTGTCCTCAGAGCTACTTTTCAACACCAAGGGATGTCCCTGGCTGATCCTACCTCTTAACAAGAGGAAAGAGAAAAATGCTTTCTCAAAAGGGCAGGCCTTGTGGGGAGGGCCGTGAGAGATCCATACTGTACACAGCACTATCTCTATCCTGAGCCATATGTCAGGTGTTAAACTTCTCCGTTCAGAGCAGAAGGCTTTGTTGCCCATGAAGCTCCTGATGACCAGACTATCTGAGCAACAGTTTGTGGAGAATAAGGTCCAGGAGGATGACTAGTTAACGTGTGTGTGTGTGTGTGTGTGTGTGTGTGTGGTGTTTCCATGCCTCTGGGGGTGGGGGGAGGAATGTAGTTTAAGGGGTTAACCAATTCTTACTAATCCACCAATGCTCCCAGGGGAGAGGAGGCACAACAGAGGGTCTTGTCATGATTAGTAGAGAAAAAGACCCTCTGTCACTCAAAATGGCACCACCTTGCCCTCTAAGGGTGGAGAGGAACCGGTAGGCCTGTACAGGAAGGAGAGAGAGAGGTATCCACGGTCATCCAGGGACAGCAAGGACAGGTTGAGTGTGCTTATGTCTCTAAAGATGTAGGGACCTAAAACATGCTGCCGATCCCACTCCTCTGCAGGGGTGACCCCAGACAGAAGAGCCCAGGACGGTGTAGGTCTTCCATTGCTATGGTTCAACCGCTGCAGTCAGAAATCAGACCTGGATAGAATCCCAGCTTCTGGAATATCCTTGATTTATGAAGGGCACTCCCTTCCCCTTCAGGGTGCAGCGTGGAGTAGCAAAGGCCCACATCCCGGGCTCTGGGACCTGAGTCACTTGCAGGGTGTGTTGCAGTTACAGAGTACCTTCTTCCTATGCCTGCACTCACGGAGGTAGCACAACAGCCCAAGACACACAAATTGTTATTCTTACGGTGATTATTGTGCTGGAGGAGGAGGAAACTGAGTCTCAGGGAGATTAAGGGGTTTTCCCAGGATGACAGAGCCCGCAAGTGGGAAAGATGACTCCTGCCTCAGGCCTCGGAGCTTGACCTTGTAACCCTATGCTCTGTCTCTCTGACGTTCTGGGGTAGGAAAGAGAAGCAGGGATCTTGTCCATCCCCAGGCAGAGACCGCTTCCCCTCCTCATTGCCACGCTCGCCTGGGCATGCTGTGAGTGTTTGGGAAGCAGCCCTTGAGCCTGTCCTCTGCCTGATTGGCTAATCTAGCTGGTTCTGTGGGGTCCTGGCTGGAGTCTAGGGGCAGCCTGCTTGGTGAGAGAAAGCATGTGGGGGCCTTAAGAGCCGGTGTCTGGCAGTGGATGCGAGGCACTTAGTGGGAACATCAAGGGGAGGCCTGCCAACCCCAGGCAGGTGTGGGAAGGACGCCCCTCCCATCCCCGGTCAGGAGGCTGGCCCAGGTCTGGAACATGAACTGTGCAGCCTGACAGACCTGGGCTGAGCCCTACCTTGACAAGTACTCGTTCTGTGACCTTGAGCAACTTATTTACTTTTTCTAAGTCTCTGATTCCTCCACAGTAGAAGTGGGAAAAATAATTGCACCTCCCTGCCATTGTTAAGAGGATTACGTGAGATAAGGAATGCGAAGCACTTAGCATAGTGCCAGGCCCAGGGAAAGAATTCCTTAGTGATATATAATGCATGCCATGGAAGACTCCTTCATTCATTTATTCGGCAAGAATTTATTAAATGCCCAGTCCATGTCTAGCAGTATGCTAAAAACTCAATACCTGGGGCTTTACCAACACCGATATCTTTAGCATAAAATCACACAAAGGGTCCTTTACCCATAAATATTATAGTCTGAGCTGGTTTTATAAACGTGGAAAATGGGTTTTGATGCATACGTTATTTCTGCCCTTGACTCTTCCTTCATTTTCAGCATGAGGACATAGCTGAATGCACATGGGGTGTGGAGTGAGCGAGAATGTGTGCTTAGTTATATGAACACTGGGCCACCAGCCTCCTTCCTCCAAGTCTTGACTTCTCAGCTGCAAAATGGGGAGAACCATGTCTTCCCTGTAGGACTGTTGAAAGGAGTAAATGGAAAATGGATCAGGTAGAGCATCTGACTTAGGGCAGGTGCTCAATATGTATTAGTTGCCTTTACATTTCAAAACATTTGGGTGGAACTTCCAGAGTCTGCTCTAGCATGTAAGAAGCTGAGAAGTCACCACTCCATTCTAGCAACCAGGAAAACGCTGAACAGACTGAAAAATTAGCAGTTCTTTTTAGATCCATAAGAGAAGTGAGGTCACAGTGCAAACTGCTGCCCCCCCAAATTGGACAGAGTGGCAAGCAAATACAGCGAATCACAATTGACTGCAGCAGAAACCTCCATGGGAACCATGGGGACCAGTGACAAGGGAGGCAAACCCAAACCATGATTGAGAAATTGCTGGAAGCTCAGTGTGCACAACTCTGAGAGTTAAAAACTCAAGGGGAACCAGTGACCAGGGACTCCCACACTCTTGTGATCTTACTTCCTGGAGCCCTCCAAGATTCTCATCGTGATAATTAGAGGAAAAAATGCCTCATGCTCCAGCAGGGGAAGAGGAAAAGGAACCATTTTGAAATATCGCAGAGCATTCTGTTCTCCAAGACAAACTGTTTAACCAGAACCTCACTTGCTGGGGTGTCAGACCCTGACTGACATGGGGAAAGAAATACCCACCTCCAGCGCCCTCCAGCCATCCTGTCCCACCTAAACTGGAGGGAGCCTTGAGAAGCACTTGTGAAGTTCCCAGTTCCCAGGCACAGGCTCACTAGAAGACCAAGACCTAATCACAGGACTATAGAATGCTCCCCCTCCCGACACACCCACCACATCCCTAATGCCTATTTACAGCAGTTCCTTTTAGCCAGTACATCATGTCTGGCTACCAAGAAAAATATACAGGGCATAGTAGAAGATAAAAACACAGTTTGAAGAGACAGATCAAGCATCAGAACCAGACCCAGTTATGGCAGAGATGTTGGAATTATCAGCCTGGGAATTTAAAGCAACTATCATGAATATGCTGAGAGTTCTAATGGATATAGTAGTCAGTATTGCAAGAATAGATGGGCAATGTAAGCAGAGAGATGGAAATTCTAAGAAAGATTTTTTTAAGTGCTAGAGATCTAAAACACTAACAGGCAATGAAACAAAACAAAAACACTTAACAGAAATGAAGAACTTCTTCGATGAGTTTATTAGATTGGACATGGCTAAGGAAAGAATATCTCAGCTGGAGGATATCCCAATAGAAACCTCCCAAACTCAAAAAAAAAAAAAAAAAAAAGAAACCTCCCAAACTCAAAGGCAAACAGAAAAAAGACTAGAAAAAAAGACCCAGAACAGGATATCTGAGAACTCTGGGACAACTACAAGATATAACGTATGCATAATGGAAAAACCAGAAGGAAAAAAAAAAGAGAAAGGAACAGAAGAAATATTTGAAACCATAATACCTGAGAATTTCCCCCAAATTAATGTTAAACACCAAACCACAGATCTATAAAGCTCAGAGAACACCAAGAAGAATAAATAGCAAAAACAAACAAACAAACAAACAAGAAACTACCTAGGCATATCATTTTCCAACCAGAGAAAATCAAAGATTAAAAAAATCCTGAAAAAAGCCAGAGGGGGGTGGGAAATCTATAGAGGAGCAAAGATAAGAATTACATCTGACATCTCCTCAGAAACAATGCAAAGAAGGGAATAAAGTAAAATATTTCAAGTGTTGAAAGAAAAAACAAACAAACCCACTATTCTGTACCCTGTGAAATTATTCCTCAAAAGTGAAGGAGAAATGCTTTCTCAGACATACAAAAATGGAGGGAATTTGTTGCCAGTAAACCCGCCTGGCAAGAAATGTTAAAAGAAGTTTTTCAGAGAAGGAAAACCACATTGGTCAGAAACTTGGATCTACATAAATTAAGAATGTAGGAAAAGGAAAAAGTGAAGGTAAAACAAAACCTTTCCTTTATCTGATTCTTAATTGATATAACAGCTAACAAGCTCCGTATGACCTCACTCTGCTGTCTGGAAAGTTCCCTTGGGACTCACCAGGGATTTGGGGGTTCCTGCACATCCTCACACTGTAATTCCTGTCTGACACTGAGCCTCCAGGGCCCCTGCTATTCCGGGGAGGTATGGACAGACTTGGGCAACCCAGCCTTGGGCCTTCCAGGGTGTCAGAGCGCAGAATCATTTCCCACGAAGATAACACAACATCCATTTCCCACAGGGTTTGAGGCTCTTGGCAGGGGAGGCAACCATGCAGCGGGGCCCAGATGAAGGATGATCAGGAAGGAGAGGGATCACCTCTCTGCAGTCTCTCCCCACTGCCTTCCTTCTGCCCACCTGCCATGCTTCTACCTCAACATCCTTCATCAGGCTACTCTACAGTGTATTTCTGAAAATTAAAATGCTTGTCTTCATTCATTCACTGAGTATCAGTTCAGTTGAACAACTATTCTGTACCAGGTGTCTAAAATAATAAAATCAATTGCCTAGACCAACAAAAATAATAAGGGAAGAGGTTTGAGAGCAGTGGGGAGAGAGGAGGAAGAAGAGAGCGAGTTCTGACGCGTCTCTTATGCTTACGTCAATAATGAAATCTTTTCTTTAGAAGTGTCTTCCCGTCCCTTAATTCTGTGTTCCAGATGAAAGGAGAATAGAAATCTCACTGTTGCAGCTGGGTAAAGCTGAACATTTGGCTATCCCATACATCAGTAAGTCCCACATGTGTCTACCTAAGTGTCCTGTGAGAACCGACAAAGGTCACACACCGCTTTTTCGCATTTATCCCTGAACCAGGCCCCAGCCGGCTCTTATTAGTTGGCTGGAAAGCCTGCCCCTGCCAACATTTTGGCTCCCCAAGCCTCCCCAATAGTAGTGTGATTCCAGGACCCATCCTGGCAGAATATGCCACAGTCCCCATGGCTTTTCGTCTGCAACAGCTAAAGGCTAAGGAACCCTTGTTCACTTTTCTGCTGGCCACCACCACTGGATTTAAAACACACAGACACATGCATCCTAGAACTGACTTAACGGGGGATGGCTTAGGCTATATTTTGATGCTTGCTTTTTGTATTTTTATTTTTTTCATTTATTTTAAAGATTTTATTTTTAAGTAATCTCTATACCCAATATGGGGTTTGAACCCACAAGCCCGAGATCAAGAGTCGCATAAGCCACTGACTGAGCCAACCAAGCGCCCCTACTTTCTGTATTTTTATTTATTTTTTTATAGATTTTTATTTATTTATTTGAGAGAGCGAGAATGAGAGACAGAGAGCATGAGAGGGAGGAGCGGCAGAGGGAGAAGCAGACCCCCTGCTGAGCAGGGAGCCCGATGCGGGACTTGATCCCGGGACTCCAGGATCATGACCTGAGCCGAAGGCAGTTGCTTAACCAACTGAGCCACCCAGGCGCGCCTACCTTTCTGTATTTTTTAAAGGCATATTCTGAGTTGGCAAGAAAGTGCCTGCATGTGCACACACACACACGTGCGCCCACACACACATGCACGCACATGTGGCCATGCCACTTCAGTATAAATTATATTGTGGGCCAGTCTCTGAGATGACCCAGAACATGTCCTAATCTACAGCTGCCATTGGCGGGTCACACTGAGGAGCAGGCTCCAGAATGAAGGACAGTCTTGGCCAGAAGCGCACGCAAAGGCTCTCTGGTCCTCAGGAAGGCTGAGTCTCAGCTCTCTTGAATGCGTGTCCAAAGAATTCTGACAAGCTTTTCCCTGGACCATTCAAGGCCCCATTTACTGTTGTAAATAGGTATATGACATTGCAATCCTATTCCAGACCCTATTTATAGCAACCCCACACCTAATAGCTAAGGGATAATTATTCTCCCTCGCCCATTTGAAGAACTTTTTGCCAAAGATTTCAGGGAATTTTACCAAACAAACTATCTCACCCCC
This sequence comes from Neomonachus schauinslandi, assembly GCF_002201575.2. NCBI lineage: Eukaryota > Metazoa > Chordata > Mammalia > Carnivora > Phocidae > Neomonachus > Neomonachus schauinslandi. The sequence continues at coordinate 152,173,262 of NC_058406.1, forward strand.
TCCCCCTCCCACTGGACAGGTGGAGAAGCTGAGGCATAGGGAAGTCAGAAGAGCCTAGTCAAAACGTGAGTCAGAAATGAAGCAGGGCTGTACCTAGTTACACCTGCTTCCTCACCTGTGGCTTTACCCCTGCTGGAGCAGACTTCCTGGAAGGTGTAGCTTCTGTTTGGCTTATCTGTCACGTAAACATTGCTATGAGCTTTCAGATGTTTCCCCAGGTCTGAGATGGCTGTGTCTCTGAGAAGGAAGTAAGAGGGCCTCTTGGTCAACTCAGGTTTTCCTGTGCGAGCTTACTTGCTGTCCTTAGAATCCAGCCTCCTCCCCTCCTGATCCGATGCAACCCCTTTCGGCGGTTCATTAGTGAGGTTCCTGCCCAGGCAGCCCCCCAATGTCACGTCCCTTTCCCCACCCTTCTCCTACCCCAGTTTGTAGCAGCAACACTTTTTGGGGTGGTGGGACCATCTGTTTCACCTTTGGTTCCCATGAAGATAAGTGTTAGTAAACCTTCGGCCCCCTGCCCTGCTGCCCACTCGCCACCAGCCCTATGCTGGATTCTCTTTTCCGGGGAAGCTCCTTGTTCTGCCCTCGTCTGAAGGGAGAATTGGGAGTGCCAACACTTCTCCCTCTATGGAGAATGAGACCTACTTGTCAAGATCTCACAGAATTCAGGGTCTTATAGAGTTAGGAGCAAAGGAGAAATGCTCCCAAGGATAAGAAAACTGAGGGACCTCTGATTCCATCAAAGCAACCATGACAGTAGACTCCAGAACAGCAACTGCTGTTGCCAGCTAGCTATCACACCTGTTCGTTTTCATAGTAAGCAACTGTATGAATATATTTTTTAAAAAGTAGGTGGGAGTGAGAGCAGGTTTGGTTTCCATTTTTCTTTTGGTAGATAATAAGCTATGAATGCTTTCTTTAAGAATATTTGTAAATGTGCCCAGAGGTTAGTGAAAAATTAGAACATTTGATACAGCAAATAATACCAGCTTTGTGTATTCTCCCGGAAGTTTCCTAAGCTTGAATCCTAAGCTGGAATAATTTTCTCCAATATCCTAAAAGGCTACATACAATGAAGGGCAGGGAAACTTGGTATAACCTAGGAAGTGATGTTTACAAGCAAATAAAGGCACTCATCAATTATCTGTAGATAAATGGACTTTTGGGAAAAAATTGTATTCAAAAACAAAACAAAACAAAAACACCTCTGAGGAGCTCAAATAGTTGACAAAACCCAAGCATATAAGCAAGTCCTAAGAGAGAGCACCTTTGATCATTCTTCGTGACTTACTGACGTTTAGTTGGCACACATTTCTACCGGACAGAGCCATCTGACTTTTCAGACCTCAGCCAATGGAAAATGGAACTTTTGAAAAAAGGGAGCCTGGAGCAAACAAGGACCAGGTAACAGAAGTGACAGCTAGGAGTGACAGCTAGAGAAGAAACAAAAATGACTTTGTCAAAGCATAATTTAAGAATTGTTAACCATAACCCTAAGTATGATTCATTAAGAAAAAGTTAGGCCATGTTCATCGTCCTTCATATGTAAATCCCTTTTAAGTCTTCTGTCAAAAGGTGGTTAGGAGGGTGAGCTGCAAGCAGGTGAAATATTCCCTAAGGTGGAATGTGACATGTGACTTGTGACTCCGCCCTTCCACTGTCATGCTAATAGGTTGGGTGAGGCGCAGGCTTCCGAAGGCCTGATTCACAATTTTATAGGCAGCCACCGGCTTCTCAGGCCGCTTCCCCTCCAGTAAAAAGGAGGAAGAAGCTCAGAGTATTTGGTAGGGAGCCTGGGAGACCTTTGATGGCACGTTCGGAAACAAGGCCCGCCTTTAAATTAGGGCAATTATGCTTTAGGCTGATTGGCGCAGAGACGCCGTAAAGGCACCTTTTTGGAAAGAGGGACAAAACAGCACGAGGGTGTTTATGTTTGGGGGTAATGCGACAACACCTAGAGGCACAGGAAGGCCGCAGGAACCCTGGGATGGGCCTGCAAGACCGTGCCCACCCAGCTCTCCGCACCAGTCCTAGCTGAAGTGGACGCTCCCAGGAGGAGGCGCGGCGTCTGGTTGAGAGCTGCTGTGTCCGTCTACACCGCCTCTGGAGGGCCGGCTCAGCCCGGCAGCCTGCCACACGCCCTGGTCACGCGGGGCCAAGCAGTCAGAGGACAGGGTCAGGGCCAAGTCCCTGGGTGCCCCGCCCCTGCCGCTCAGCCACCGCCCCCCGTCCACCTGCCTCCCGCCGCCATCCTGCCTTCCCAGCTGTGTGGGAGGGAGCTTCCGGAGATACCACCGTGAGGGTGGGAGTCGACTTTTTAAAAATGCCAGTGGAGGACCTCCCCCCCCCCCCCCCCCCGCCCCGCCAGTTTCCTTGATCCCATGCGTGCCGTCCAAGAGGAAGCCACCCGCCTGAGGTGGCTGCTGAACACGGCTGCGGCCAACCTAGGTGCTGGGACCACGCTTCTTTCTCCTGTCACCCCCCGAAGGACATCTTGGTTGCAAGTTTTGGCAATTGTGAATAAAACTGCTGTAAACGTCATGTGCAGGTTTTTGTGTGGAAATAAGTTTTGAGCTCCTTTGGGTAAATCCCAAGGAACGTGATTGCTAGACCGCAAGGTTAGGAGTATGTTCACTTTTATAAGAAACCATCAAACTGCCTCCTAAAGTGGCTTGTCCCACCTTCTATTCCCATCAGCAACGAAGGAGGGTGCCTGTGACTCCATCCTCCCCAGCCTTTGGTGGTGTCAGTGTTCTGGACTTCCGTCATTCTAATAGGTGTGTAGTGGCATCTCAGTGTTTTAATTTGCATTTCCCTGATGATACATGACGCCGAGCATCTTTTCACATGCTTATGTGCCGTCCCTGTATTTTCTCTGGTGAGGAGTTGGTTAAGGTCTTTGGCCCCCTTTGGCATCAGGCTGTTTGTTTCTATGTTGTTGAGTTTTAAGCGTTCTTTGTACATTTTGGATCACAGTCCTTTGTGAGATATTCTTTTGCAAATATTTTCTCCCAGTCTGCGGCTTGTCCCATTGTTCTTTTGACAGTGTCTCTCACAGAGCAGAAGTATTAAATTCTAATGAGGCCCAGCTCATCAGTTATTTCTTTCTAGAGTGTGCCGTTGGTGTTGGACCTAAAAAGTCGTCACCTAGCCCAAGCTCATCTAGGTTCTCTCCTATGTTCTCTTCTATGAGTTTTGTAGTTTTGTGTTTCACATTTAGGTCTGTGATTCATTCTGAGTTAATTTTTGTGAAGGGTGTAATCTCTGTGTCTAGATTCATTTTTTTTTACATGTGCATGTCCAGTTGTTCCAACACCATTTGTTGAAGAGGATCATTTATTTTTTTAAAATTTGTTTCCTTGATTTGTAAATTCATTTCATTTATTTCTATTTTTCAACTTGTGCCTCTGAGTGTAATTTCTCCTTGGAGATTTTTACTAATGTGCCAACCCAGGGAGTCTACCCTTTAAGCTTTAACCAACATTTAGGTTTTCTTGTTATAATTAAAGTTAAAAATGTGTTGTTTAATCTGCCTTGTGGAGAAGCAGGAACCCCGCTGGAATTAAAACGTTTTGTAATAATCTAGTTAGCTTGATATTAGAATTTTCCCTTGTGTTTATAATTTAGATTTTTCCCCTTAACTTTATTTCATTATGTCTGATTATATCTGTTACATAGCACTACTTAATTTCTCAGTCTTGCTTTGTATTTTGAACTAATACATTAGTTTAACTGCTGTATAATTATTCTGCATCTCTCCGACTGTATTAGACTGCCCCTGCTTTCCTAGATCTCCTACTTCAGAGACAGCAGGGGTGTCTGTGGGGCTAAGCTCTGGTCTCTCATATGATATAACAAGTCCTCGGGGCTTCCTTAGTGGGAAGTGGAGCCTGTCCCCCACCAGCGTGCCCACTGTGGACATGTCCCCAAACGCAGAAGGGGGTTAAAATGGCTCCTGATCTCCACCTGCCAAAGTGTGACTGTCCCTTATGGTTAGGAAAGCCTTGAAGAGATACATAACACCTTTATGATAGGAGAGTGAGGGGCAGATGCGTGATCTGTGGCCTTTCTTTTCTACCTCTACCTGCCATTTCTGGGAAAGGAAAAAATGTACCGTGAGCAGAGTGAACCTAATTGTTTTATGGAAAAGATCTGGAGGTGGTACTTTAAACTGCTGCTCATAGGCTCATGGGAGGAACCTAGTCACGTGACCACTTAGTTGCAAGGAAAATGTCATCTCTGGATGGCCATGTACTCAGTTAAACCCTGTCAATGTGGAAAGAAGGGGCGAATGGACAGAAGGACAACCAGTAGTCAGCCGTAGGTATCAAGACCCATTCCCAAGGAGAATTCAAAACCCAAAGTCTAGGCAAAGGGAACCCAAGGAGTTAGACAAGTCCTCTGAACATCTGCTGCTTCCTCCACCTGGCCTAGTGTCATCTGAAAAACACTGGGTGGCCTCTGACACCGTGGCCACTGGAGGGTTATTTTTAGGAGTCCACAATGGCCAACAGACATGCTCCCCACCAAGATTTGTTGAGGATTTACTTCTTTGACACATCTTAGGCTTTCTGGCACACGTGATGAATTTTAGCTGGTCTTCCTCTGCCTATGGTGACCTTATTTTTAGGAAAATAAAGCACATGCTCAGTGACACATGGTTTGACAATGGAACAGAACAGGACTTTTCCAGACTTTGAACAGTCCTGGAAAAACTGGTACGTATGGTCACCCTGCCCATGCTCATATATTATGTTATTCCTATAAACAGCCCACTGAGGGGCCTTTGGGAATCATTTCTTTCCCAATGGCGTTGTTATCCACATAACTCCACACTCCTCCTTGGCAAGCCACGCTTATGCAAAAACACATGGCATGAAAGCATGAAAGAAATAATAGTTGCCTAAAATATACTGCTATCCAATTAAAATGTTTAAAAGTCAATATAGAATGCATCTTTTCTAATACGAAGAGAAAAGGAGAGATTTTGCAACCACAATCGTCACTAAACAGCGCAGTCTAGAACAAGACAGAAACATTCAGTCAGGGAGGGCAGAGAAGAGACTCAGACAACTAACAGAAGATAAAGTCTTATCACCAGAGTGGTCACAGTAAGATTTTCAAAGGTGGTAAAAATATTGATCAAACCTTCATTGTTCCTCAGCCTTCCTCGGCTAAAAATCCTTAGCCTGGCATTCAAGGGCCTTCAAATTTAAGGTCCTGATCTCATGATGCAAAATACTAAATTAAGTATTTAGTATTTTAGATGCAAAAATACGAAATTAAAAAATTTTTAAGATAATGCATTATAACCAAGTAACTTCAATTTTAGGAATGCAAAATGGTTCAACAGTGGGAACCCTATTCCTATAATTCCATCTGTTAAGAGATTAAAGGAGGAAAGCCACTTTGAGTATCTCAGTAGATACTGAAAAGCTTTTGAGTAAAACCAATACCTACTGCTATTAGAAACTAGAAACTTAGCTACTAGGAACACACAGCAAACATGATACTTAGTGGTGTGAAGTAATATTTCCACACAGACAGGGAAAAGGTGGTATTATCTTCTACCTGTGTTACTATTCACTGGCGTCTACAAAAAGTCTTACTAAATCAGTACAACTGTACAAGAAAAGTAGTATAAAGATCGAAGAAAAGGATTCAACTGTCAGTGTTTGTAAACAATATCACTGTCTAGATACAAAATGCAAGATCATCAAGTGAGAAATTATTAGACTAATAAGAAAGATACAAAGTCCACACGCCAAAGTTCCATTCGTTATTGCCAGACACACAAAAATACTAATCTACCTCGGCATAACTATTATCAGAAATACGCAAGATATGAATAAAATTGTGAGAGTTTATCGAAGGACATAAAGACCCAAAGAAGTGGAAACATTCTAGATGCTGAATAAGATTTGTTACTGTATCGATGTCAATTTTCCCTCAAACTGACCTATAAATTCAGTTCAGTTCTAATCAAAATGTTAATTGAATTTTTTGATAGCACTTGATAAACTTATTTTAAAGTTCATACATATGGACTATTTCTAGAAAGGCAGATAAGAAACTGATAACATCAGCTGCCTCTTGAGGGAGAACTGAATGATAAAATATGGGGACGAAGACTTGTTTGCTTACTATTTACTCTCCTGTCTTTTGTATATAGTACCATGTGTTTTTATTCCCTAGACAACAAGCCAAATAAAATTAAAATGTAGGGGGAAATCTATTTTTAAAAAAATACTAAGATGTTTTGGGGGAAGAAAAGTGAAATGACATCAAATAGGAAAAGATGCAATAAACAAAGACTTTGGTATCGAGACATGAATAGCTGAACAGATCAATGGAGCAGAATCCAGAGTTAAAAACAGCAGTTCACTTCGTGATAAAAGAAACATTTTAAATCAATGGGTAAAAGAATGGACTATTACATAAGTACTGAACTTTTCAGTTCCTTCTCTGTGAATGCAGATAGTGCCTTAATGAGTTTCCTGGGAGGATTAATTGGGATGGTATATAAAGTACTAGGCAAAGTGCCCAACTTAACAAATGCTACTAGTGGTGGTAGTTAAGAGTAATACCGTGATCGGAACTAGTAACAAAAGACAGGAGGGTGTAAAAGCCAAACCATGTGGTATGTATTATTTACATTTCTACTTGTAGGCTACTGGAAGGCTGCAACAAGCCCCAGAAGTTTAATGTGGCCTTGCATTTCTACAGGGATTTTTGCTTTTTTTTTTGAGGCGCTTTTCTTACGTCATCTCATTAAATCCTCTCAATACCTGATCGACAGTTTCTAGGGTTTTTGTTTTTTAATCCCTCCAAGTACCATAAACAGGGCATGGATGGCAAATGCTCAGGCTTAGCAGAGCATAGACATCAGGATGGGATCTAGTACAATATTGTGAACCCCTCCCTCATTTGTGCCTAAAGATTTCCCCAGGGAGTCTCTGAAGTTGCCTTTTTTAAAGGCAGAGATGGAATGGAGAAGGGGCTTCCGTGGTCATCATCTTGAGCACCGTTTGAGCTGTGTCTGCAACGGATGGGTGTGGGTGTTGATGGCAAAAACACTGGTGGGGGTAGGCGGGTGGGCAGCAGGCCAGGCCAGCCCCCTCTCGGCAAGGTTGTGATGGGTCCGTTAGCATGTGGCACGGGGAAGGAGAACAGAGCAGGTGTTTCTCATGACCGCCCTTTTTGTGACACTCCTTTGTATCATCACCTTCCACCTTTACTTGGTTTTTCCTCTGGACACTGAATTTCTTTGTCAGGGTCTCTAGCAATGAATGAAGAGTCAAAAGCAGGCGTCTTCACGAAGGTCTTGTCCTTTCCCCCGTTGTAGGATGGAGTCCATTTCATACCTCTGACTTCCTTCTCCATGCTAAGTGCCTGCTTCCCCATAGCCTACCTCCCGCCTTCTAAGCTTTCTCACCCATGGCCAACCCATAGACAAGGATCCCTCAGACCCTGACGTGCCCCCTGCCGCTCATCATAGCAGGGGATGAACTCATAGAGGCTCTCTGGCCATATGTGTCCCAGGGCCCAAGGAACTCTGTGGCCTGCAGGATTTCCATAGAGCTTCATGCTCTGTGAATCTGAAAGCCATCAGCTATACTCAATTTACAGAGGGGTAGGGGGGTCACAAAATGACTTAAAAAATAATTGCTCTGGCATCTTTTCCTTCACTAAATGACATTCTCAGCTCTCAGCAGGGAGTTGAACTAAACCCAAAGTAGGAAACTGATATTTTAATTTGAATTGAAACTGAACTCAAATAACAATATTGTTCTCTCTTTGAAGTTTGAACTGGATCTGACCTGGACAAAATCCAGAAAATTTCTTACCCTATTCCTTCTCTCCAAAAACAACCCACAAGACAAGCCTAGATCATTCTGAATTCTAAACCTGCTTCATGTTTTATTTTTCCAACTCAGTAGAGTAGTATGTTAAATAATTTTTTAAAAGCTGTTTTATTACCATGATGGAAACATGACTTTCTAAATACAGACTCTATCTTTGCTGCTGAAAGAATAATAAAAGGAGTCGGTAAGCTTCAAGAGTTTCCTTTGGTAACCAGAAAATTGTTAAACACTGATATGGAATTTGAAGTTCCATACTGTTTTCCCAATTTTTGTGTTTCTTTTTTCAAGCGATGAGTTTAAGCAGCTACATGGAAAATTTTTTAACTTGGTGAACATTATATCACCATATTTTTGTTGCTAGGTCTTTAAGGAATTTCAGTATGAGAAGGTAAGGTGATAGTAAATGTAGATTTCTTGAGTCAGTGGTAATATCTTCTCAAGAGCTGGCACAGTATCTACAACACAGCTAGAGCTCAACACCTACTTGTTGAATGAATGAGTTGAGAGAAGAGGCCCCTCAGCCTTCTATTCAACAGTGCCCATGAGATTCTGTTATAGTGTAGACCTTTGGTCTTGATTTCAGATGTTTTTTCTGGTTCAGTCTTTTAGTCTTCAAGGCTTGTCTGAGGGTCTCTCAGCACTGTAACCACCTCCCTCATTCCCTGTGAATATCTCTGTTATTCATTTCCTTCCTGACTTGTTAGTTCATCACAAGAGTTTGTGTGTGTGTGTGGTTTTTCTGAATACTTGATCTCTAACATGAGGTTATCGTTTTTGAATAACTCTTTATTAGAAGTTTCAATGTTACTTTCTTATATGGAGTTGTGGGGTTTTTTTCCTTAATGCACAAGAATAAAGGGACTATGTATGATTGAAGAATTTTTTTTTTAGACACCTGACATAGGCTGGCTCTTACATGGTTCTCAGTTTGACTTCACACTTTTAAAAATTCATTTCTTCCATATTTATCTTTTCTCTATGGTTAGCGCTATTGCCTTCCCTTGGGCATAGCTAATTGGGGCATTTCCCCCAAACTGTACATGGAATCTCTGAAGAGCAGTGAACAGGAAGAAAGAGAAGTAACTTTCCCCTCTCTCCTCCAAACATACCTTCTGCCTTTAAGTTGCTCTTCTTGTCATTGCCTCCCTCTTCTTTCCACTGACAGTACTTGCTCTCTTTCTAGTATTTCCAATCTCAATTCTAATGGCCAGCACTGCTATAAAATTCAGTCTAATGAGAGCCAACAGGGACTCAAGGTGCCCCACACCCAACCAAACGTAAACACATGATCTGAAGTAAGCAAATGAGAATCTTGCCCCGTAGAAATTAGATCTCGAGCCATGTAACACAAGGATCCAAAATGGCAAAACAGGTTCATCTCAAAGGGGCAGGGCTGCTCCTTCCTTCTTGTTCCCTGGATCTCTGGAGCTGCCCTATTTCCTGTCGCTGCTGAGGCATTTTTCTGTGATTCTCTGGGCTGCTGATCGTCTTTCAATATGCTTCTTTTTGTCTTCAGTTACCCAGAGCTCATCTCTGTTGTTTGCAGCCCAAGAGCCACAAGTGATACAAGTGTTTGCAATTCGTTAAGAGCTTCCTCTGTTTCTTCATTGTTGTGCTTCATCCAAGACTCTGCTGCTCCCACACAGATCAGTGTGGATTCTTCATCCTTGGCCGCCAGATTGTTGGTCTCTTAAGCCCATTTTCACCAGCTCCTTTCCAGACGCCCGAGCACCCACCTTTGCTTCTCTTGATCACCATGTTTTTTAGAAGATGTGGAACTATCCTGTTTATATTAAAATCAGCTGTCACTTGGGGATGACAGGGTACATTTCACTGCCATTTGGAGACCAGTTGGAACTCTAGCCCTGTTTATTTACTTAAAGAAAAACCAGCTAAACCAGAATGAAATCAGCCTACTAGACTCCCTCCCACTTCACTTTCCACCTGGGCTCTCTCTGACAACAGGTGACCTTTGGGTGTAGTTGACACAAAACAGTGAGAGACAGGATTCCCAGTTGGATGACGTTTTTAGCACAGAGCAAGTCTTTGTGCGGCAGCACTGTGGAGAGCTTTCATGGGGAATGTCAGGCATCCTGTCTGGGACGCACACGGCCTGCCTCCCCCTCCCTCTTGCCTCTTCCCCTCTCCCAGCCTCTATTTCTGCTTCCCTGTACCTCTGGCCGGCTGAGGTCCCCTCTGCAGGGTAATGCCTCTGGGAAAGGCTCAAGGATTCCTCAAAGGCCTCAGATCAGAGTCAACATAGCCCTTCTGCGTGGCTGTTAGCTGGACCTAGCTGACAGGCTGGGTGGCCTTCAGCAACTATGTGGTGGGTTTTGTTTTCAGTAGTCAGCATGCACCCTGGCAATCTTGAAGCTTTCAGAGCAAAGTGCTTTAATATAGCTCAGTGTGAGCTTCTGGAGGGCAGGGTCTGGGTCTGGTTCCTCTCTCTCCTGGCTGATGGAATAAACAGGATAGCAGAGTGCACACACTATTTAACTTTAACCCCTGATCAGCACGGAGACACAAAAGTCATCTAAGCAAAGTGGAGAGAAGGAATGTTCCAGGGCCTTCCAGAGGAGGAAGGGTTTCACAGTGAGGGGCTAAGAGTATGAACACTGCACTCCAACAGATCTGTGTATAAAGTCCAGCTCTGCCATTTAGCTGTTAATCTAGGTACACTACTCATCTTTTCTGAACCTTGTCTCTAACATGGAGATAGTATTAGTACTTATCTCCTAGATTTTTTGTAATGATTAAATGAGATAAAACCTGTATGGAGACTGGTTCATAGTAAGAGCACAAAAATATTAGCGATTGTTATTATGGGTAGTAAAATCATCAATAACTAGTTTCTAGGGGAGGAGCCATCTATGTGCGTTTGGCCAGCACAGGGGCCTTTCTGGAAGCAAAGGCCTCCCCAGAGAGTTGGGACTAGTGACCACAGCGGGGGTACCCCCATCCTCACCCCCACGCCGCACGTTGCAACAGAGACCAGTATAGGGCACATCAAACCAATAAGAGTTTGTCCTTCGCCACCAACATCATGCTATTGCACAAGCCCTGAGGTTTAGAACTCATCCCAGGGAGAAGGAAGAGGCGAGGGTGAATCCTGTAGTTGCAGAAGTTTGTGGGTAGAAGACAGTCCTTGCTACACCTGCAAAGGTCTGTCCTGGTGGAACCGAAACAGTTGCCGAACTGTTTGGTCTGTGGAAGGCAGTGGTCCACCCCCCCACCTCTTCACGGCCGTCCTTTACCATCGTTCTGTCCTCAAGGGAAGAACAAAGGTCTCATCAGAGGAACAGAGGGACCCTGCTACAGGGGTTCACTGGCATTCCGATAGAAAAGTCTGGACTTGGGGCGCCTGGGTGGCTCAGTTGGTTAAGCGACTGCCTTCGGCTCAGGTCATGATCCTGGAGTCCCGGGATCGAGTCCCGCATCGGGCTCCCTGCTCGGCAGGGAGTCTGCTTCTCCCTCTGACCCTCCCCCCTCTCCTGCTCTCTCTCTCTTTCAAATAAATAAATAAAATCTTTAAAAAAAAAAAAAAGAAAGAAAAGTCTGGACTTGATCCTGTACGTAAAGGCCTCTGTTGCTGGTGGGGATGGACAGGAAGACATGGATTCTGCAGACATTCCTGAGTGAAAACTGTAGGGGATGCATGGAGGGGAGGAGGTAGAGAGGATTGGGGTTTTGAGCCTGGATGGCTGAGAGAATGATGATGCCAGAAATTGAGACATCAGGAGGGACTGGCTTGAGGGTGAGTGGGATTGAGGAATATGCTCTCAGTCTAGCTGAGTTAAGGTGCTAACAGGATGCCTAAGTACAAATATCAGGAACACCACTGAAAAAGTGAGTATAAGTCCAGAGGAGTGGCTCTCCAACTTTCCATCTCAGGACTCTTTCATACTCTTTTTTTTTAATTTTTTATTCTTATGTTAATCCCCATACATTACATCATTAGTTTTAGATGAAGTGTTCCATGATTCATTGTTTGTGCATAACACCCAGTGCTCCATGCAGAACGTGCCCTCTTTAATACCCATCACCGGGCTAACCCATCCTCCTCCCCTCTAGAACCCTCAGTTTGTTTCTTAGAGTCCATAGTCTCTCATGGTTTGTCTCCCCCTCCGATTTCCCCCGCTTCATTCTTCCCCTCCCGCTACCTTCTTCTTCTTTTTTTTTTTTTCTTAACATATATTGCATTATTTGTTTCAGAGGTAGAGATCTGAGATTCAACAGTCTTGCACAATTCACAGCGCTTACCAGAGCACATACCCTCCCCAGTGTCTATCACCCAGTCACCCCATCCCTCCCACCCCACCCCCCATTCCAGCAACCCTCAGTTTGTTTCCTGAGATTAAGAATTCCTCATATCAGTGAGATCATATGGACTTTCATACTCTTAAAAATTACTGAGGACCTAAAGAACTTCTGAGTAAGTGGGTTTTATGTATCAATGTTTATTGTATTAGAAATTAGAACTGAGACATATACGGGCACCTGGGTGGCTCAGTCGTTAAGCGTCTGCCTTCGGCTCAGGTCATGGTCCCAGGGTCCTGGGATCGAGCCCCGCATCGGGCTCCCTGCTCAGCGGGAAGCCTGCTTCTCCCTCTCCCACTCCCCCTGCTTGTGTTCCCTCTCTCGCTATGTCTCTCTCTGTCAAATAAATAAAATCTTTAAAAAAAAAAGAACTGAGACTATAAAATATTTAGTGATTTGTTTAAAAGTAACAATAACAAATCCATTACACATTAACATAAATAATAGTACCCTATTTTCCTAGCCAAAAAAGGAATAATCTTAGCCACTGCTGTATATTTTTGCAAATCTCTTTAATGTCCAGCTTAATAGAAGACCGCTGCCTTCTCCAATCTGCTTCTACATTTAATTGTGACAGATTGTTTTAGCTGAAGTACCTGACGAAAATCCAGATTCATGCAGATATTTAGTTGTCAAAAGGGAGGATCTCCTCTCTCCTCGGGGATCCTGGAATCGTACTTTGAGAACTGCTGCTCTAGAGAGAGGTCAGGGCTTTAGATGCTTGTTTTGAAATTCTCTGCCCAGAGATGAGAGTTGCTGACATGACAGCAGGAGAGCTCTTGCTGGGACAAGAGAGAAAGAGAAACGTGCGTAGAGCCAGGCTCTGAGCTGTGGGTACGTTTGTGCAGTTGGTCCTTAGTATTCACCAAATCCCATTCTGCAAATTTGCCTACTTGCTATTTGTGATTCCAAAATCAATACTGTGGTACTTTGGGGTCATTCCCAAACATGGTGCAAATAAGGGAAAATTGGAGTCACCTGATGCCCATGCGCCCAGCTGAGGTCACACCAGGCCACCCCCTGCTTTCTTGTTTCCATTCTCATGCTGTCAACAAGTGTCCTTTCTGCAGCCTATTTAGTGCCACTTTTTTCCACAATTTTGTGCTTTTTGTTGGTGATTTTGCTGCTTAAATGGCCCTCAAGTATAGTGCTGAAATGCTGTCTGGTGGTCCTAAGCACAAGAAGATTGCGATGTGCCTTCTGGAGAAAATACTTGTGTTAGATAAGCTTCATTCAGGCCTGAGGCATTGCGCTGTTGGCCCTGAGTTCAATGTTAATCAATAAATTGAATATAATATAAATCAGTATATAAAAATAGGTAATACAAAAATCAGTATCTTCAAAAGGTCTTTTTATTTTTTTTTTAAGGTTTTATTTATTTGTCAGAGAGAGAGAGAGAGATCGCAAGCAGGGGGAGTGGCAGAGGGAGAAACAGGCTCCCCACTGAGCATGGAGCCCGACGAGGGGCTCGATCCCAGGACCCTGGGATCCTGACCTGAGCCGAAGGCAGACGCTTAACCAAGTGAGCCACCCAAGCAACCCCAATAAGTTCTTTTTAAACAGAAATACACCTGGGGCGCCTGGGTGGCTCAGTTGGTTAAGCGACTGCTTTCAGCTCAGGTCATGATCCTGGAGTCCCTGGATCGAGTCCCGCATCGGGCTCCCTGCTCGGCAGGGAGCCTGCTTCTCCCTCTGACCCTCCCCCCTCTCATGTGCTCTCTCTCTCTCATTCTCTCTGTCTCAAATAAATAAATAAAATCTTAAAAAAAAAAAAAGAAATACACCTAAAACCAGATTATTTAGCAACCAATTGATGAAAATGCTGTGACCAGGGGCTGGCAGAAACCTAAGCTGTCTTTCTGCAGGTGCAGTGGTTACGCATTCATGGCCATGTTAGGGAACATAACTACCAGGCATAATGAGAATCTCTCGTCATTGGAGGGGAAGGGCAATCAGTAAGGATGTGGAGAGCCCGAGTACAGTCGTTCTAGTGAGAAAAGTGTCCAAAAGGAGGAGCTGGTCAACTTGTCAGAGCAGTGGAAGCAAAGTGGCGACGTTCAGCCTGTCCTGTCCCCAGCACCACCTGGAGGAGGCCCATCACCTCCTGCCTGGACAGGTTGCTCCAAGTCTTCTGCCTGCCTCTAGAAACAAGTAAAGCCTTCAGGCTTCCTGCAAGCAGAGGATGCATTCCTTCCTAGGAATGTAATGAGAGGGTAAGGGCTCCCCTTAAAAAAGAGGAGGAGAGGAAAATATGGCTGAAGACAAAGATGAGAGGACTAAAAAAGGAGGGTTCTGAGGCTTTGGTACTTTTTCTAAGTGCAGGAACCCTTCATTTTCTCAGAGGTGGACAGAAGGTGACATTTTTCAGCCAGAGTGCCCTGGGTTACAACACAGACCTTTCTTAGCCAGGAATGGCCAGAAAGGCAAACATCTTTTGATGAACTCCAGGGTGGAAGTGGCTGAAAGGAAAGGGGGTCCTAGCTGTCCCTGGTTTTAGGGTGGTTTGCTGCAAGGTGAGCTCCACGGCTCCTCCAGCCGCTCAGACTCCGTGGGCATGGCCCACTTCCACCACCTGGTGACCACATACTTAAATTGCAAGGCCTGCTTTCAGAAGCCGGGGAAAAATCCTCTGGCTGAATGGAGAAAACCAATGAAATGAGCTTAGAGCAAACAGCTGCTAGTTCTTTTTTTCTTTTACCCAGAAATAATACTTGATAATTCTACACCACCTTACAGTGATCCCTCTCTTCTCTGGATTAGTATACATTTTTTGGTGTGTTTTTTTTCCACCAATATCTGGTAGACACTGAACCGTTCTTGACTTGACAGTCGATGTTGAATAAAAGTCAACTGACGTTCAACAGCAGGGAAGACCTAATAGCATCTTCTCCTCCTGGGTCCCTGAAGACTTTTAAACCAAGACCCCCAAAGAAGCTAGCACCTGGCTAGCTTCCTCCAAAGACAGGGTTTCGTTTTACTCCCCTGCTGTGATCTGAAAAGCCAAGGTGCCAAGGGCCCTAAAATCCCTGTATTAGTAACTAATTCTATTTCCTTTCTGAGTATTCTCTTTGAAAATGTAGACATCCATTGTTGAGGGGGGAGTTGTTAAGTCATTAACACTTTAGTGTGAATAACTGTCTTAGCCATGCTCTTAGTGGGTTCTGAGAGGGGGAAAAGGGCTCAAAATGGGGAGATGAGGCCCTCAAATAAGGTCTCCCTGATTATCCTGGGGCCAACAGGGTCAAGGAGGACCCTTGGCAAGAACGTGCTTCACTCCAGCTTTCAGGAATGCTGACAAAACCCAAGTGGCTGACCCCAGGAAGCAGTGTGTGGTCTGACCGGGGAGGACACTGGGGGAAATGCTAAGGAAGACTGACAGCCTCAGGATCCCAAAAAGGGAGTTGAATCTTCTAGCTGGGGGGACACTTTTGTTTCTCTAAAGCAGAGTGTGCAAGGCTTGTGGGCCCAATCCTCTACACTAATAGGATCTGCTTAATCCTCAATATTTAAAATTGGGGGATTTCGAATAAAAGTCTTGATTTCCAGCTTTTCCTGAAACAAGGATGAGAATGAGGATGAGGAGGAGGAGACTGGCATTTTGCTATGACAGAAACTTGCTGGAACTGCATGGGGGCTGCTCCACTGGGAAGGATATGCATACTCCATTTTGCCACAGTCCCCATGCAGCCCAATTGCCTCATTCACCTTTCTGGGCCAGCTCCTAAAAACCATGTGGGGTGGCAACTCTGCTTTCAAATGCTGATAATAATTAGAAAAATGATAAGAATAATGAACACATCAGGGGCGCCTGGGTGGCTCAGTCGTTAAGCGTCTGCCTTCAGCTCAGGTCATGATCCCAGGGTCCTGGGATTGAGCCCCGCATTGGGCTCCCTGCTCAGTGGGAAGCCTGCTTCTCCCTCTCCCACTCCCCCTGCTTGTGTTCCCGCTCTCACTGTCTCTCTCTGTCAAATAAATAAATAAAATCTTTAAAAAAAAAGAATAATGAACATATCAGTAATGACTAGTTATTTAATGCTACTACAAGCCAGATGTTTCACTAGTAATATTACGCACAAATCATCTCTAATTCTCACAGAAACAATGGTGTTTATATTCCCGTTATTAGAGAGAAGGAAACCAAGGGACAAGGAAGAGTTTTATACTCACATGTTCCTTTTCATGTATGTATTAGATTATTGCCACTGTACGTTTTGCTGGCTATCTATTACATATTTTGTATATTAGGGACTCAGGTAAAAATGAATAGTGCTACATTCCCTTTTAACACAAGCAACAATCTGGCTCTGTGTGTAGCACCTAAATTGCAACCCAACTGCCCGTCCTGCTCACCTCCCCTCTGCTGCAATTCAAGATTCTGAGCAAGATCCTTCCAGCCTTCCCATTCTGCCCAGGAGATAACGGAATTTCTGTTTAGCTACCAAGACTTGTTTTCTAAACTACAAATATGCATGGCTTTCCATTGTTTTTGCGAATTCATTAACACTATGCTGTATTTCAAATGATCAAGTGCATTTGTGCCAATGGAGAGGGAAAAAGAGGTGTTTCCATGCATGCCCACTTATTTTTTTTTAAGATTTTATTTATTTATTTGACAGAGAGATAGAGAGCACAAGTAGGCAGAGTGACAGGCAGAGGGAGAGGGAGAAGCAGACTCCCCGCTGAGCAGGGAGCCCGATGCGGGGCTGGATCCCAGGACCCTGGGATCATGACCTGAGCCGAAGACAGATGCTTAACCAACTGAACCACCCAGGCGCCCCCATGCATGCCCACTTATTACCAGTGGAAATCCATTTAAGTTGCTGTTTCTCTGACTGTGAAGGGTGATCCCTAGGGAGGCCTCAGAGAGAGCCTCAGAGGGCAGCAAATAAGGCTTTCCTTTGAATATGAAAATAATCCTACTCAATTATTTGGAGCCCCCACCCCTTCCCATAATAGAGAGAGATCTTTATGGACTCAGTGCGCCATCCTGGTGCTCCAGGTAACCAAAGGCATGCATTTCCTCTAACTCTATGCTTTTCTTTCCAGGGAAAAAAAGCAATGTAGGAGAAAATTAGCCTATTTTTCTCATCTCATTAAACAAGCTTGGCCAGGGGCACCTGGCTGGCTCAGTCAGAGGAGTGTGGGACTCTTGATCTCAGGGCTGTAGGTTCAAGCCCCACGTTGGGTGTAGAGATTACTTAAAAATAAAAATCTTAAATAAGTTTGGCCAGAAAGTTAGTTTGATCATGTATTGGGAGTTTAATTAAAATAATAAAAATCTTTGGTATTCTAAAAACTTGGTAACTTCCTTTCCTTCCTTCCCTTTTTATTTGTTTCAAACTCAGTGATTTTCTTTTTATCAGTTTTAATTCCTATCAAAGTTATCTATGATCCTAAAGAGTGAGATACAAGGCTTGTTGTTACAAAAAATAGCAGATCCCTCTCAATCCATTTCCTCATCCCTTTTTCAAATCTCCAAATAACAGTCCTGTACTATATGCTATGATTTTTTTTTTTCCGTTTTAGATCTTATTTATCCACTTCCTACTATGGAAGATAAGAACTTAGCTCTTTTCTGTGTCTCTCTCTGTCACTCTATGTCTCTGTCTCTGTTTCTGTCTCTGTCTCTCTCTCTCTCACACACACACACACATACACACTTCCCAACCCCCCCTCCTTCCAAAACAATTGCATCAATTTTGGTTAGATAAGCATTCAGTGCTGAATTCATCAAGTCCAGGAGACAGAAACCATACTGTAATTTGTAGAGGGAATGCATAATATAATATAATAAAAGAAAGTATAATATAAGAATTATTAATACAACATAAGATTATCTCATAGGCGAAAGAGAACTCTAAAGAAAACCCTAGAGATGAACAAGACTATTCAAGGAAGGAACATCCCTTCCTGAGGGTGGGCTGGCAGAGAAGGGTGCTGAGTTGTTCCAGGCCAGAGCCGGTCAACAGTCGCTGGACAAGCAGAAGATACTGCTCCAGGGTGCAAGTGGGAAGAAAACCAAGACCAGAACTGACAAGCAGAAAACACCTCTCCTGAGGGCTGGTAGGCCAAGGCTGAGAAGCAGGATTCTCTGGGAATCCACTCACAGGAGGGCTGTGGAAACTCGATGGGAGGCTATCCATGAGGGACTGCTGAAACTTACTGGAGGCCAAGGCCACTGGATGTCCCCCGCAACCCACCCACTGCTGGCAACCAAACGGCAGGAACAACAAGAAGAAAAACAGAAGACACAAGAACTGGGAAAAGACGCCCCTTCCTCCTGCACCATCCAGCCAGCAACCTCCTACTGACAAAGCTCTAACATCATGCCAACTGCAATGGAGAAATAGTTAAAGGACGCAGAACAATTTTCACAGGTCAGGCAATGAAGTTTGAATTTGGAGCCAAAAGGCAATAAATTGCCAACTGGCACAGTGCTTATCTTTGATGATTGTAAAAATCTTACTGACAGCTGAGCCGTGTAGTATACGGTAATCACTTCTCCTTCCCTACTTGGCTTCCTGGCTTCTCTTGAATGAATAATTGACTTGGTGGCTTTTGTCTCTTTAATTATCATTAATCCCCAAACTCTCCCCCTAGTCATTTAAATCTCCCCTCCCACTGGGAGCAATAATCTTAGTCCTAATTCTGGCAACCTTTGGTGCCAGGACCACAGCTGGGGGAGGGAGACATGGCAGCAGAGACCAGTGTTATTATTTGAGGAAGTTGATGCCTCTTCAGCAGGATT
This sequence comes from Neomonachus schauinslandi, assembly GCF_002201575.2. Lineage (NCBI taxonomy): Eukaryota > Metazoa > Chordata > Mammalia > Carnivora > Phocidae > Neomonachus > Neomonachus schauinslandi. The sequence continues at coordinate 152,192,192 of NC_058406.1, forward strand.
CCCCACAATGGCCTTGGGGCCAGTTCCAGAGGCCATTGACTCTTCTCTACCAGCTCCTTTCTTCTCCCCAAAGGTAGTCTCACAAATGCTGTCCACTCTTCTTCATCAACCCACTGATCTCCTGGTTTCTTGGCATCACATTTATTAATCAAACACAGCTATAAATATAGCTGATAAGCACGAACAGTGGGGCAACACACTGTCTTAGAGACAAGGAGAGGAACGAATGTGACAAAGTCAGACCCATGCATCAACCTCCGGCTTCTTGAAAAGGTCCCCAAACCTTCCTGGAATTTCTACAACAGGCCTTTTCTTTATACTAAACTTTTAGCTTCCTTAAGAACTATCATTTGAGATAAATATGCCATGTCTTATTCAGCTGTACTGCTTTTCTCTTTTAACCACTAGTACGTATCTGAAAGGTATTTCTCACAACAAATGTGTACAATTTCAGATACCTCTCATAGAAAGAGAACACATGTAATTTTAACCAAACCAAAAAACCCCCACAGCTAGGCTGGCTCTCATCACTACTTAGAATCTTATTTTTATAGTGACATGATTCCTGAGTATTGAACAACTGATTTAAAAACCAATCTTTCAAATTCAACACATTTGTGGATCGGAAACTGCTCATTTTCAAGGTTTGATCATGAAATAGTAAAATTGCTTTTACAGTATTAATTAAAATGTATCATGTAATATCACACCATATATACAACACATAAATTTATGTATTAACTCAACAAACTTGTACTATGTCTCAAGTTACTTGCATCACAAATATTCGTTTTGTTGCCCTGCACACTTTTTAGTCTCCCTTAACACAGGGCAAAGGCGCACAGTGGGGCGTACGAAAGACTTGGGATTAAATGGAAATTTTAATCCAGTTGAATATTTAATCATTAAGATCATTTTACACTGTACTTGTTATTACATACAGAGTTGTTGTTTTATAATCATTATTAATGTATAACGTACTAGTATTGTGTGTAGCTATTAATCATTGAGTCTGTGTCACAACGTTTAGAACTCACCCTTATGCGGGTGGGAGCTTTGGCCCAGCTCTTCACTCCCAGGCAAAGACATTTCATGCCAGCCTTGTGCAGGACACTAAGTGACCCTAACCGATGAAACCCAAGTGTTTTAAAGTCCAAAAATCTAAATAGGTTTCATCCACAGTTAGGTTTTTTTCCACTGGTTTCAAAGATCAAATAACTCTGGGATTCAAAGGAATGTGAAAGCCATAAGTACACATTCAGATGAACTGACCGTAAATTACTATACACGGAATGCTGGTCAAGCCTGAAATATTAAGGAAACGCATTGTTTCCTTTAAGAAAAGTTGGCTTTCATTGTTGGTCTTTTACTGAATGAATGGATTTTCCAGAGAGACAAAAAATAGTTTTCTACAACTAGCACAGAAAGGGGAGGAGGAACACGAGTTTCAACAGGCCAATATTTAGATGATGGCAAATCCAGAACCCCAGTCTCTGGTTAAAGGCTTATGTGCTTAGAGAGGATTTTGAAGCTGTATTTAAAGGATAAAATGTTAACCAAAGTACTTTAAGTGGGCAAAAAACAGAGTCAGACCTTACCCCAAATTAGATTCCAGAATCATCAAAGTTTGAATGTAAAATAAGGCAGATCTATAAAAGTTTAAGAAGAAAGTGTGTGTAACACGCTAATGAACCTCTGGTGAGAGAGGTTTTGCTGAGCTAAACACATCACTGAAGCCAAAAAGCACTGAGAATATGATGAATAGATTTGACCATAGGAAAATCCAAAATCTTCCTGCTATCGACTGAATGTTTGTATCCCCACAAAAGTCATGTATTGAAGCCCTAACTCTCAATGTGATTGTATTTGGAGGTGGGGCTTTTGGGAGGTAGTTAGGTTGGATGAGGTCATGATGGAAATAGTCCCTTATAAGAAGAAATGCCAGAGTGACCCCTGGGTGGCTCAATCAGTGAGGCGTATGCCTTTGGCTCAGGTCATGATCCCAGGGTCCTGGGATCGGGTCCCTCATAAGGCTCCTTGCTTAACAGGCAGTCTGCTTCTCCCTCCGCCTGTCACTCTCCCCTGCTTGTGCTCTCTCTCTCTCTGGCAAATAGGTAAATAAAATCTTTTTTAAAAAAAAAAAAGGAGGAGAAGAAGAAACAATACCAGAGAGCTTGTTCTCTCGCTGCTGTGTGAGGAAACAGCAAGAAAGTAGTTGTCTGCAAGCCAGGAAGAAAGCTGTCACAAGAACTGACCATCCTGGCACCTGATCTTGGACTTCTGACCTCCAAAACGATAAGAAAATAGATTTCTCTTTTTTAAGGCACCCAGTCTATGTCTTCCATTATGGCAGCCTGAGCAGACTCATACACAGCCTAAGGAAAGTTTAAAAACCACAGAAATGTGGGGGAGGGGGGGAAATTGCAACATATGTAATAGGAAACATGTTTATACTCTAAAATATATAATTTTTTTACAAATCAGCTAGAAAAGTACAAATATCCTAATAGCAAAAGGAGCAAAGGACTCAGAGACAATTTATGAAAGAACTACATACATTGTCAACAAAAGAAAATGTGCTCTGTATCATCACTGTGATACACAGAACAATGGCCCCCAAGGAGATGTCATGTCCTAATCCCCAGAACCTGTGAGTATGTCACCTTAAATAGCAAAAGGGATTTTGCAGAAGTGATTACGTTAAGGATTTTGAGATGGGGAGATTATCCTGGGTTACGTGGGTGGGCCCAAAGTCATTGCAAGGGTCCTTGTAAGTGAAAGAGGGATGGCTTTGGAGATGGAGGAAGGGGCCACAAGCCAAGGAATGCAAGTGGCCTCTAGAAACTGGATAAGGCAAGGAAATAGATTCTCTGCTGGAGCTCCCAGAAAGGAAGGCAGCCCTGCAGCACGTTGATTTTAGCCCAGTGAGACCCATGTGGAACTTCTGAGTTCCAGACTTGTAAGATAATGAATCTGTGTTCTTTTAAGCTAACAGGTTTGTGGAAGTTTGTTACAGCAGCAATAAGAAACGGATACAACTACTAATCAAAGAAACAGAAATTGAAAGAGTGATATTTTTGCCTTCAGATCAGTATAAATGAAAAGTGTCGGCGTGGGGGAATACAGGCACACATAGGCTTTTCGCAGGAATGTATCAGTGTGCCCTTTCAGGGGAGAAGTCATTTGGCAGGATGTATCAGATCTTTAAACATGCATACTCTGACCGAACAATCTTATGTTTCTTTGACTATACCCTGAAGCGCTGGGTTTCCAGCGGCATTTAGCGGTGGATCTCTTTGTTCACAGCAAACAGAGCAGGGATAAATGAACCTGTGATTGCTGAAGCAGGGTTAGAGGTGGCAGCCCTGACGCTTGGCCTTTACCTCACCCCTGCAGGAACCCCTCAGGCATTCCCCTGGGCTCTGTAGAACACGCTTTGAGAACTGTGCTGGGGGAGTAACTATACAAGCAAACCAAAGACCCCAACACACAAGGATGTTTATCACAACACTGTTTATAATTGCAAAGAATTAGGAACCACCTACATGACCCTCAAAAAAGGGACTAACTTATTAGAGTTTATTAATAGTATAGAATACTATGTACCTGTTTAAAATGATGAGCCATACCCATATTGAAACGTAAAGAGTTACGCAATGTATTGAATGAGCTACAAAATATTTTTGCATGCTAAGATTCATCTCTTAAATACATATACAGACATGTATAGGAAAGATGTATAAAGGACATAAAAAGATGTTCAACATCACTAATCATTAGGGAAATGCAAATCAAAACCACAAAGAGATCACTTTACATCTGTCAGAATAGCTAAAATAAAAACCACAAGAAACAACAAGTGCTGGTGAGGATGTAGAGAAAAAGGAACCTTCCCACACTGTTCATGGGAATGCAAACTGGTGCAGCCACTGTGGAAAACAGTATGTAGGTTCTGCAAGAAATTAAAAATAGATCTCCCATATGATCCAGGAATACACTACTGGGTATTTACCCAAAGAATATAAAAGCACTACTTCGAAAAGATATTTGTACCCTTATGTTTTCTGCAGCATTATTTACAATAGCCAACTAATGGAAGCAACCCAAATGTCCATCGACTGATGAATGGATAAAGATGATGATGATGATGATGTGTGTGTGTGTAATGGAATATTACCCAGCCATAAAAAAAGGATGAAATCTTGCCATTTGCAACAACATGGATGGATCTAGAGAGTATTACGCTAAATGAAATAAGTCAGTCAGAGAAAGATAAATACCATGATTTCACTTGTGTGAATTTAAGAAACAAATGGACAAATAGCCTCTTAACTACAGAGATATGTGATGAGCAGTGAGTAATATTGTTGAATCACTACATTGTACACCTGAAACTAGAACACTACACATTAATTATAGTGGAATTTTTAAAAAATTAAAAATAATTTTTAAAAAGTAGAAATGATAATAAAAACCAAGTGACCATAAAAAAAGAAAGAAAAGAAAAAATGTATAAAAGGATATAGATTAAAGCATTAACAGTGGCCATCTCTGTGTGGTGCAATTAAACGAGTTTTACTTTCTTCTTTATACCTTTATGTATTTTTAAAAAAATGAATACATATTTTATAATCAGAAAAAAATCTGATTATATATTGAATAACAGTGAGCAACAAATGAATGAATGGCTAGAATGTGTGTGTGAGAGAGAAAGAGGAGGGGAGAGGGATATAGTGGGGGGAGGTGGTGGGGTGAGATACAGATATTTTATGTGACGAGGTTCGAACGAAGCCACTAATGTTGGGTGCCTTCCATTTGCCCCACTAACTCCACTGTCTCCCTTTTCCTTTCTACTCTGTGTCCGGGGAGGCTGACCCATGTGGACGCCATTGACGATGACTTCCTTGCCTCTTGGCCTCCACTTGGGTTTTCCAAATGGAGAGTCACTGGCAAAGATTAGAGAGTGGGAGCATGAGATCGGGGTATACTCCCCAAGCTCCTTCCCTGTATCAGTGCCAAGGGTATGCTGCAGGCTGCAGACTGTGTCCTTCTAGCAAATTCCACAGCTCCTGTTTGGAGGCCCTGTCCGTGCAGCCACCATCCCCTCTGTGTCCCCGCCATGGACACCCATCAAGTGTAGTGGTGGTAAAGTTTCCCACTTTGGTTAGCCCCAGGGTACTGCATGATCCCTGATTCGTTTCTGGGAATTCTACCCATAACTTTGTAAATTACTCATTTTGAGTGGACCATCTGTTTCCAGCTGGGATCCTGACGTGTGTGTGTGTGTGTGTGTGTGTGTGTAAGCTATTATGAAGAGAAACAGTTTTCTTCCAAATATCCTACAGTCATATCTAAAAGTCCTCTTTTGTTCTATAAATATGCAGCCAGTATGTAACATACATCTCAGTCCACAAATACAGGTACAAAAAAAAATACTACTTTTGTCATTTTCTATAGCTCCATTTAATCTCTATCGTGCATCTCCATTCCACTGGGGTGGCAAAACACAGGGTCACCCAGCGTGGGACTTACTCCTCCACCTACTTTCCCCAGTTTCGTATCTTAGTAATGGGGAGCTTTCCTGGTGTTGAGGCACTGGGGGGGGATGTCATCTGGCCACGTGGGCAACTGCCGGGACACCCCATACCCCGCTCTCTTCTTGGGCAGCAATTCATGGGGTGTGGTGAACGCTTCTGCTTCTGTGCTATCCACATGCTTCCATGCTGTTTGTGATTCTGGGGTGTAGGAGACTCTGGGGGGCTGCCTAAGCCCCATCCGTTGGGTCATGTGTACAGCCGCTTTTTCTCTAGTCTTGCCACTTCCTCAGGGCTCCGCGGAGAAGCATGACACAAGTCCTATTGCTGCAGCCACCCCAGCATTCCACGGTGTAGCTCAGAGTCCCCCGGGTCTCCGCCTGCGGTCTCCCGGAGACCCGCAATGCCCAGCTGGAAATGGTTTCCCTCGCAGGGCTATTTCCCCTCCAGCCAGGGAAACTTATTTTCTAGTCCCTATTGTGGGGAAGCTTTCTCATTATGTATTCTCCTAAATATTTGGCTTAATGGTCGTTCCAGCTATGGATGTTCACCTGCGAAGCTAATTTGATAATAATGATGAAGGTGGTACAAAACCTAATCACTTCAAAAAAAGCCCAGCATTGTGACAGGTGAGTCTGTCGAGGATGTGAGAGTCATTCTACCCTAATTTTCTCTTTTACACGCTCTACACAATCATGTGCATTTAACAGTTTGGGAAGAACAGGCTTCAAGTAGGCATATGGTACTTTTTTTTTTTTTAAAGATTTTATTTATTTATTTGACAGAGAAAGACACAGCGAGAGAGGGAACACAAACGGGGAGTGGGAGAGGGAGAAGCAGACTCCCTGCCGAGCAGGGAGCCCGATGCGGGACTCGATCCCGGGACTCCAGGATCATGACCTGAGCCGAAGGCAGTCGCTTAACCAACTGAGCCACCCAGGCGCCCGGCATATGGTACTTTTTATGAAAGACAATCCTGTCCTCTTACAAGGGAAAATTCTGTACATTCCTTTTCTTTCAAAGTCGTTTCGTGCAAGGTCTTCCAATTTGGGTATATACAAAAGTCTCACAAATTAGGACTTCTTAAGTCACTTACTTGGAGAGAATCGGACAGGCCTGCAGATGTAATTTTCCGCCACTAGATGTCTCTGGATCTTAAAGTAGCACAGCAATGAGGTTTGTGTCTATTTATACACACACATCACCTACCTCCCAGTTACAGAGTTTCATAATCCTCTTATGTAATGCTGGGTCGTCAGCTATAGTTATCATCAGTTGGGAAATGGGGGTGGGGGTGGTCCCAAGGGCTCTCTGCCCCCAAGACAGGGCCGGAAGTGTTGAGAGAAGGGTCTGCTCCCGTGTGACCACACACAACCCCCAATTCCAAAATTTGCCCACGCACTGGGCAGTGAACGCATGGGCAGGGAAAACAAGGAGCTGCTTGTGGCATGTGATCAGCTGGATGCAGAGACCAAATCATCCTCTTTCTTACAGTTTGGAACCAGCAGAGGAGCTAGCGGGCTGGGTAATAGCTCAGCCTGCATTTCTCCCCTGGCTGCAGGCACCCCTCGAAACCCTCACCACGCCCGCCACACCTGCCCACCCCCACCCCCACCCCGCTCCCCACCAGGGAACCGGGCCGCCAGCAAATGCCACAGGATTCTCCCCCAGACTCCTACACACGTCGTCAGGGCATCTCATCGGTCTGTTTTCTACGGCGCTTTCCTGTACACGTCTGCCTGCAGCCTAGACAGGCGGTCCCGGAGGGCACAGACCACCCTGTTCATCTTTGCAGCCCCTACGGCACTGCGCCCAGTGCTTTCTACGGTAGGCATATAGTGAATGTCTGCTGCAGCCCATGTGTGGTCATGGGAGGTGTGAGAAGGCTGATGAAATGATTCATCACTGATGAGATTTTGAATCTTAAAAAAAAAAAAATAGCTCAAATCCTCCAATAACAGAAATCACCTTTAACGAATACCGCCCCCTCCCCCCCATGGTTATTTGGAGGTTGATTTAGGCAGCTCCTTAAAGCCTATCATTTCAGTGCAAGAGTTAGGTGGGTGCACTCTACAGTAAGACTGTCAGGGATAAACCTGAGCCCCAATCTTTATTAGTTCTGTGATTTTGTGGCAAGAGACGGGCGATCTCTAGCTCAGTTACGGACAATCACAGTATTCATTTCAGAGATTTGTTGTGAAAATTCAGTAAGTTCGTTCTCATCACTTGCTTAGCACAGCGCCTGGCACACAGCAGTTGCTCAATAGTGGTTAAAAGCTGGGGACCAAAGTGAGACTGCCTCCAGGTCAAACCCTTCTGTTTCGCTTAGACAAGTTACATAAACCCTCCAGGTCTCAGTTTCCTAGTCTGTAAAGTGGGGATAATGCTACTTAGTTCATAGGGGAATGACATAGGAGGCTACCAACCCACATTAGCTCGTATCATCATCACACTTGAGCTCTCCCAACATGAGGTAAACAGCCTGTGGACGGAGCTGCCAAGAGATCAGGCATCAGTCACTACACTACATTCACAATATTGACAACTCCTCGCTTTTCTTTTGTACCTTAGTCTTGGATAATTTTGTAAAGCATGTTTATATTTACTATTTTACTTGGAGCCTAAAACCCTTCCAGCTCATTTTAATCCAGAGGATGCTGGTGATTCAGGAAATACATGGTTCCAGTCTGGTCACACATCAGATGACAAGGGAAAGCCAAGAATGAAGATAGTTGGGCAGAGGGAAGGAGGTGAGGAAGGAGACGTGGGGAGTTGTGAGCTTTATCTTCGTCAGTGATTCCTACTCTGTTCTGGTTGGTGGGGTTGTTCGTGGCTCTTCTGAAAATGCAGAAGCTGTGAATACTCACCCTGAAAATTGTACGCAAATGCAATATTTTCACAGCATTTGCATGGGGTCAGACTGAGATCTGTTGCAAGTGATAATTTAGCATCCCTTTCAAATGAATTTTTTTTTAAAGATTTTATTTATTTATTTGAGAGAGAGAGAATGAGAGAGAACACATGAGAGGGGGGAGGGTCAGAGGGAGAAGCAGACTCCCCGCCGAGCAGGGAGCCCGATGTGGGACTCGATCCAGGGACTCCAGGATCATGACCTGAGCCGAAGGCAGTCGCTTAACCAACTGAGCCACCCAGGCGCCCTCAAATGAATTTTTTAATAAACACTTGTTTAATATTCATTACTAGTGACAGGGGAAAACTAATTTTATATTCATAAAACTCATGTCCTCTTTGTGTTTGCAATTAGAATTTATCACATACATGCCGTTTTCTGAACTTCTTGAACCCATTTAAAAATTAGTTAAATAAATGACTAATTTCTGGTAGTTAGCACAACCCCCTGAAATACTCCATTGACTGCGAGCATTGAGCAGCTGTCCACTGGCCGGGCATGATGCAGAAATACTCAACAGAAAGGACCCCAGTGAGGGACATTCTCTTTGTTTGCTTGAGGCTGAGAGCAAGGGCAGCTGAAGTGTTTCCACTCAGGTGCCATCTTTCTGACTTACTCTCCTGCGGTTTGGGGGGCACTTTATAGATGGAGACCTCAGCACCTGCTGACCTACCTATCCTTTAATCCATACCCAGGTTCAGGGCCCAGGTGAAGACCCACGGGCTGGACAGTCAGGTTTAAACACCAAGGAGGTGATTAGGAGCTCTTCCTATATGCAAATGTCTCACTCCTCCCCTGAAGTTCATGGTGATGGGAAGAGGGGCTGGGGAGGGGAGAGAACAACAGGAAAACTGTGACGCTCCCTGCAAGCCAAGGAGAGAGAATTTTTATGCCTCCACGGAGGCTTTGAGAAGGGGACTCGAGTCAAGCGGGGCTGCCCTCGTGCACCCACACATCGTCTGCAGTGCTGCCACCCCTGACCGCAGGCCCGAGCCGCTCCCCTCTGCGGGTCTGGGCACGCGCCTCTGGTTCAAGTACCAGGTCGGGGCGCAAGCTGTGGAGGGCCGAGGGCGAACATGCTGGGGGAGCGGAGAGCGCACTGAGTCATGCGTCTGCTGCACATGCGCAGCAGCCGGCGGAGTCCGGCCAGGCTGCGGAGGCCAGCCGAGGGGTCGGTTGGCTGAGAGGGCCGGGGGAGTTTTCCCATCAGCTTTCAGAGCCAGGAATCCACGGGTCCAACGTTATGAAGATTTGGTTCATCCCCCAAACACAGGGTGGTGCTTGTCAGCAAGTTCACGCCACAGTGAACGCTTTGTACAGCCAGCAGGATCCAGTCAGAGGGCTGGGGCCCCCGGGGCTGTCGGGTGCGGGCGTCCAGGTGGTTTTGCTGATGCTGACCAACTCGGTGATGGGGCAGGCAGAAAAGACGGCCTCTAGGCTGCTCCCCGGCCGGGCAGGCAGCCGCGATTTGTCAGTACTGGGACGGTGACACGCCTCAGTGGAGAAGGCAATGCTCAGTAAAGCAGTGGCTCTCAAAGTGGGGCCCTCGCGGCAGCTAGCTGCATCGTCTGGGAACTCGAAAGGGAAGCACCTTCTCGGGCCCACCCAGGTGCACTGAATCAGAAGCTCTGGGGGTTACGGGGTAGGGTACTAATCCTTCCAGAGGATTCTGATGCATGCCCAAGTTTGAGAATCACCGAGATGGGCCCCACGGTCATGTCCTAGCCTGCCTTCTCCATGCGCCATGGGGGCTCCTGGGGGCAGGCAAGGATCTAGTTGTGCAAGATTCCCCCCAAATCACATACCCACCCCAGGTTTCACTCTTGGGGATCAGTGCAGGCCAAAGGCTTGTCTGTTAACCCTGCACTGCCCACAGCAGCCGGGGGGTGGGACCCAGGAGTGCAGGGGGGAAGGCTGTGTGCCTGAGGAATGCGCTGGTCCTGGCTTCTGGAAGGAGCTGAGGAGGGTGACCCCACACTCACTCAGGTCCTCGGGGAAGACATGGCTGAGGGGCTTCTGAGCAGGAGGGCGGGGTTACAGATGCTGGGGGATAAACCTGCCTCCCTCGTCCTCTCTGGTGGCCCAGTTACTCCAAGGCTAAAGCAACAGGGAAGGTGGCCTGATATTTCTGTGACATCCTAGTAGCTGAGGCAGGATAAATGTTCATTGCTAGAGACCCCAGGCTTTGCCTAGACATGGAGGCACCCTGTACTTTCGCCTATGAGCCAAGGGACCAGTCCTGGGGGCCAAGGAGGCTTTATAAGCTCATGTTTGTAAGGTGCAGGTGGAGGTACTCTCTCAGACCACACCCAGCCGAGGGGACTCAGCCCCCGGGAGTCCAGAGCCTGCAGAGACAGGAGAACAGAGGTAGCACGCACACCTCCCCCTGAGGGCCCACCTCATCCCTCTCAGGGCAGGACCTGCACTCAGAATGCTACAGCAGAGGAATCAAATGAGTGCAGAACGCACATTGTCTGAGCTATCTGTCTTCATCTTGAGCCTCTATTTACTGGAACAGATTCCTTAGCAGCATTTCCACGGGGAGAGTCCAAAATAAAAACACAACCAAATAAACAATTCCCAAAATAAAGTCCTACAGCTCACCAGTTTTCACTTTTAGACATCCATTTGGCTGGAGGGCCGTACTGTCTTTGCATAATGGAATGGTGGGGCATATAAGCCCTGGAGTCAGACCATTTGGGTTTATAGCCCAATTCTGCCTTTTACCAGCTATGTGACCTTAGGCAGTTTACTTAACCTCTCTGTTCTCAGTTTCTCCCTCTGTAAAACAGGGTTATTAATGTCAGCTACCTCACAGGGGCATTATAAAAATGAAACGAGTAAATATTCATAAGATGCTTAGAAAAGTAGTTGGCGCATAGCTATGTGTGTGTTATATGAGCGTCACGCATGCTACATGAGTTTTAAATAAGATTTCAAAGGACGTTGTGGTGGCCTTCTAATGCATCCACGTGGCTAGGCTGAACTACATTTCCCAGAATTTCCTTCACTGTATATTTTGGTTAGAGTAGGCCACAAGAGAGATTCTTAAGCCAAGACCTGGAGGGTGGAAGTGAATTGGCAACCAATTTGCAGCTCGAATTACCTGCTGGTTCCTCTCCTGGTGCGAGCAGCCACCAGAGATGCACCTGCTCGGCCTTCCCCTGCATCCTCCTTCAGCGGCTTGGACTCCCAGGCCAGGCAGGGTGTGTGTGCGTGTGCGTGTGCATGTGTGTGTCCCCATGACCACAGGCAGACCTGCCCACCACACCACCGAGGGCAGAGGCAGGAACCCGCACAGCTTCCACTCCGTCCCCGTGGGGCCCAGCTCGTGCTGTGGCTCCCCATGCCCTTGCTCTTCCTGACGGCCCGCCCTCTGGACTTCAGGCTGATCAGTAAGAGGTCCAAAAACAGTGAGCATGGAAAATAGGGTAGAAAGTGATCAAATGAATAGATAGTAACTTTCTCAAGCTGAAGAACATAAATCCTCATGGTGAAATACTTATACTATGCCAAGGACCCTTGCTAATGGATAAGTATAGAAAAAGGGGGGGAAGGGGGGAAAAGGGACAACTCAGAGAAGGGCAGTTCTCAAAGCGACAAACATCCAAAAGGATACACAAACTCAGCAGAGAAGTGCAAATTAAACTAACTTTATACCTACCAGCCTGGAAAAAATGAAGATTCCCGCCCCCCCAACCCGCGGATGCCTGAAACCGCGGCAAGTAAGGAACCCTATCTCTACCATGTCTTTTCCTATAGGTTCATACCTAGGATACAGTTTGATTTATGAATTAGGCACAGTAAGAGATCCACAGCAATCAACAACTGTAACAACATACTGTAATACAAGTTATGTGAATGTGGTCTCTCTCAAAATATCTCATCCTTCCGTACTCACCCTTCTTGGGATGACGTGAGATGATAAAATGCCTACGTGATGAGATGAAGCGGCGTGAGTGACCTGGACGCCGGGACGTAGCTTTAGGCCACTACTGACCTTCTGACCTCCCGTCCCAAGAAGTACCAGCTGCCTTCAGGGGGCGGTGACCTCAGGGACCTGGGGAAGGGAAAGCGCGGACAGCAGAACGGCGGGTAAGGGGGGGGCCAGTGCGGCTGGAGCGCGTTTGTTGGCCGCGCTGCCGAGCAAAGGGAGCTCTCCTGCATCGTTGCTGGAACTGCGAATGGTTCCAGGCATTTGGGCATTTGGGAAAGCGATGTGACAACAGCTATTACGATGACAGATTTGAAGTTTTGACTCAGCGATTCCACTCCTGGGATTCTGCCCCACAGAAGTGAAAGCACCCAAGGCTCACGTACAAGGATGTTTATAGCTTCCTCGCTGGCGACGGCAGAGGCCGGGGACGGGGAGGGGAGAGGCAGGATCACTCAGGGTGAGGCAGGGCGACACTTCATCATCGGGCTGGGGGCGGAGGACACCCGCCACCTGGCTGGGCAGCCCATTCTGTGCCTCACAGCCTCCTTTTGGACACAGGCTTCTGTCTGGATGTCGGCACTGGAAATGCGAGCTGCTTACCTTTACTGCTCTTCCCAGGCAGACGTTTGTTTTTAAATAGATTGCTCCTTTCAGAGCAAGGCTTGGATCTCACTGTTCGGTCATTTTATTCCAGAGTGGATACAATAGTTTACCTTAACTCACCCCGGGGACGGTGGGTGCTGAGCCCTCCTCCTGGAGAACTGTCAGCTGAGCCACAATGCCCACCGACTGCACAGACCCTCTGCTTTGTAGGAAGACTGAGAAGTAAATAAAAATCCTGCTGGGAGCCAGCCTTTAGTCATCTGATCTCACCCAGACTCGTCACTCTATCACCCGAGTCAAAATAAAGCACTTCTAGTTCAACTCACTGCTCAGGAAGAGAGATGCTTATTTGATCGCAAAATGAAACCCGTGATTCCGCCAAGAGCCGACTCTGCTTTGGGAGTGTTTCCAGAATCCCTGTGCTTCATTCTACTTGGTATTAGGCAACCTGTCTCTCTCTCTCTCCTCCCTGGGAAGACAGCCTGGGATCCAGGCCCAAGTGTTCAAGATGTGGTCGTGTGCGGTTTTAAGGCAGAGTGACAGGACAGCAGAGTCACCCAGAGGAAAGGGACGGGCTAGCCTGGAGCCCGCTGTGGATTCTTCGGCCGGAAACTCTCTCTGTGCACTGGCTGTGGCCTTCCCTCCCCGCCCCCCCCAGGCCTCTGGTCCAAGCCGCCTAGGTATTGCCCACTGATAAAGCTCCTCTCCTAAGATCCCTCCATAGGAAGGGAAACACGTGGAGGGAGGGGGCTCTTCATGGAGCACAGACCAAACCGCAGGCCCTGCAGAGCCGGGGTCTGCACACGCCCTTCTAGAAGGCTGATGGGAGAATCTGGACGCCCACGGGTCCTGTCTCTGGTTATGTGTTGTTCTCTGCAGCTGCACCTTCCTCTGATGAAGCACATTCCTTACCAATGCCATGTGAATTGTGCCATTCACCCCAATCCCTGGTGCAGGACGGTGGGGCGGTCAGGAAGGACACACCTTGCTGGGCAGGGCACAGGGTCTGCCGTCCTGACAGTGGTCCTGCTAGCAGGCCACGGCTTCTTGGGCTCCCACAGTGATGTCGGTGACACACAGGGGCACCTGGGCACACAGCGGACAACCCTGCAGGTTTCTCCTCGCACGCCTGCTACCCACCGACTGTCTGAAGGCAGCTCTCATGAACCCTAACTTATACAGGGGCAGCCTGACGTACGGGAAGGTAAGTGACTTATCCCAGGTCACTGGGCCAGAAAGTGATAAAGACTGGAATTTAAATCCAAAGTTATCTGACTGGACAGCCTGACGGCTTTGCTTTATTCCCCTGGGCTGCTTTCCTGAACAAATGGGACTGGAGAACGACCAAGGACAAGCAACAGCTTTTAAGGACTTAAGGGCTGTGAGGAAGGGGGAAAAAAAAAAAAGGAGAAGCAGCAGCAGCAGCAGCAGCAAAAGGCGTTTCTTCTCAGAAGTCTGGGAGGAATATATGCTCTGGAACCAGAAGATGAATGTGTGAGTGGATAAATGAATGTGTTCCCTAGAGACAAACTGAGCCATCCTCTGCCGCTTCCTTGCCCGTTTTCTCTTCTCTCCTACCCCGTGATCCCCTCTGCCACCCCCAGGTGCTGCCACCACTCCCCTTCTGGGGCAGCATGGTGAGGGCACCCCAGGAGGGGCGAGAAGCCTGCACGTTGAATCCCAAGACAAGCGGCTCATACTCTCAGAGCTTCGGGTGCCTCCTCTAAGGGGGGTGAGAAGCACACCTCCAGAAGCTCTGGAAATCCACAGGACCCCTTTCTCCCTCCAGCCCTAGTCCTTGCATTTTAAAGTCAAGGCTTTGAAGGTTATTGCTTCTCTACTGGGATTTAAGAATGCCTCCTTAAAAATCAGAGGACAAGAATCTGACACCCTGTTCTTTAAGTGTCTGCCCTCTCTTCCCTGAATTCTGCTACCTGAGTGGTGGCCTGAGGGCCCTGCTATAAGGATGCATGCCAGAGATAACAATTCCTGGTCCCTCAAACCTTATACAGCCATCTGCAGCCACCATACACAGCCGCTATGGGATGTGCGCCGCCCCCACCAGGCAAGGGGATGTGGGCAGGACTGTAATACTAGCCGCGTGTTAGGCAAAACAAATGTTCGATAAATATTTGTGACGGATTGACTCCTTCTATTCCCATCTATGAAAGAGAATACTACTGTAAAAGATATCACTGTGGGAGTTCTCTCCCTACTCCTCACAAAGCATTTTACAGACATTCATTGTTGAAGGAACACCAGACTCACTTTGTAAACTGGGACAGGAATGGCCCAGAGAGTCCGTGCCTCGTGCCTCCCTACACACAGCAGTGAGTATGGACATGGGGGTGCAGAAAGAGAAAATGGACCATCTGGAACCACTGAGAGACAGGAGGAAAAGTTACAGCCCAAGTACCACAACCTTTCTTGAGTGCAGTTTTTGCGTTTCATCTGGGGTATGAGTCATTTCCCACTTTCTTCCCCTCAGCCTCCCCAAAGTCCAAGTTAACCAAAAAGGATCTCCAGATGGCTCACCCACGATCAGGTCTCCTCTGATTGTTCCGGGAGGATTAATTAGTCACCACCATGAGTACCAAGACCAAATCAAGAGGCAATATGGCAGAAAGAGAGGGGGGGTGGGGAGTACTCGCCTGCCAATGAGGGGACCGCAGAAGGGCATGTGGCAGACACAGATGGTGTGCCATTCAGGAACTCTTCTGAGAAATGCCAACGTAGGTTGGACCAGGTGTGCCGCACAGTCCAGCCTGATGATTCATGGTCCTGGCCGCACCAGAACCACCTGGGGAGCCTTAAACATACTGATGCCCAGGCCCTGCCTGAGATACTGATGTGAGTCGTGCATCGGAGCCTGATTTCCACATTTCTTTTTTTAAAGCTCCCTGGATGATTTCAGTGTGCACTTAGTGTTGAAGAATGCTGTTGTAGTGTCTATTTATTCAAGCTGCAGTCAAGACTGATGGCTTTTCCCGCAAGTATTTCTTATCTATCTGCCCAGTCCTGCATTAGACACGACAGAGAAGCCAAAGAAATGTGAAACTGGAAGGAACTTCGGTTTGGGAAATCAAATGGTTTGGGTCCAACTCTGCCACTTCCCAGCTGTGTGACTTTGGGGGAGTCACTTAAATTCCTTGGTTCTCAGTTTCCACACCCCGAAAGAGCTCGGGAAAGGGCCCAGAGAAACGAAAATGAGAAAACCTAAGGTTTACTCCTTCCTCAGCTCTTAAGCCACCTGAGTCCTCATCAAGAACAACGAACTATTTCCAGAATTTTCCTTCCTGTTGGAGCAGTGACATGCATTTCTAAAGCTTCTCCTAATACTTCAGTGATTTACTAGAATTTATGCCCGATAACTCCATGGCTCTGATTCGTCTTCCTCTGCCTCTTTGCATTGTTCTGATCTCCTCCTCATGGAATACCCCCCTCCCAACCACCACCCATCCCTGAAATTCCAAGGCAAGTTCCTTCTCCCCTTGAACCTCTGTTGGGGATTAATTCTCATCCCACGTACTACTCCCTCATCTTAGCAGCTCATTGTCCCCTCACTGCAACATGTGTTATTTTCTCCTCTATTTTGACTCCTTGAGGAGTCATAAAACAAGTGTTCTCACCCTTCTATTATGCTCTCTACTAATTATGGAGCACGTACAATGTGCTGGGCACTGGCTAGGTGCTTCACTTCTGTCGTTTCTAATCTTCAAAGCAACCTGTAACAGAAGCTGCCCACATTGCACAGAGGAAGAAACGGAGGCTCTGAAAGACAACGTAAGCTTATCTGAGGTCCTGGTGTAGGAGTCAGGGCTCAGCCCCGGATCTGTCTGGCTCCCCAATCCATGTTCCTTCCATCACCTAACTCTGCCTCTGCAGCAGAACGTCTGTCAAACGATGGATTTAAATATCCATGAGGAAATATAAGTAATATATGTACAAAAGACAACTTGAGGGAAAAGCAGGGAAATCTCTTTGGTATCTCCTCTGAACAAGAAATTGATACACTGACCCAGCCTCAGCTTGAACATCTGCTTGAGGTATTTGTCAATAAAGCTTGCAGATTATGTCCATGCTGACATAGCCACTAAACTGACATAGCGATTATAAATTCCTTGAGGGGGTGGCATTACGAAGCAGAAAGAAAACAGGACTAAAATTAAGGGTCCTGGGTTCTAATCCCATCTACCTTTGCTATGAAATTGTTGTGTGACCTTAAATAAGTCATACAACCTCTCTGGGCTTCCATTTTTCTGAGGACAAAAGGAAGGGGTGAACTACATTAGCAGTTTCAGACCTGGGTTTGAGAGGCAGAGCCTTTGTGGTGGAGGTGTTTTGGTTGAAGAACAGGATGACAAGGAGACCCATATCCGTAGGGACCTCCACTTCTCCTTCCAGGAAATCCCAGAGGTAACCCCAGGGACCCGTGTGAAATCCACTGGGCTAGAAGATGTCCTAGAAAGGCCTATGATCCTATCTCTCACTTGCTTGGGACAACCCCTCCAAGCAGTATTTTCTGCACTTAGGTGCTTACTGAATACTTTCAGTTGCTCAGTGGGAACTGTTGCTGGATAATGTCCACCAGGCACATCCTCCTAAATGCACTGCTACTCCCTCCCCCCTGACTTCTCCTGGCATCCTGTCATTGATTAGTTCTACTTGGCAACTTTGTCTTAATTTCCAATCCTCTCTGCCAAGTGCTTCTTTTCAAAGCCAGGGATGAGCTGGCTTTGAGGGCAATGATGCATATGTCCACTGAGGATTCTAAAAAGGGACTTCCCGAAGTATGCATTTCTGTGATTTCCATGACCCTACTCTACCAGAAGCCCTTGGGCCACCTCACTCAGCCCTAAAATGGAAGAGTAATATTTACTCCATCAGTTAAGCCTGCTCCAGACCCCATTAAGGAGGAGGAGACAGGGTGTTTCCTCATCGATGAATCCTTTATTAAACTTTTATACCTCGCAAGCTGTTACAGGACCTAAATCAAAACCAGGAGGTTATGGCTACAGGGAGAAATAGAGTTGTCTCCAACTCTTTTGTGTCAGTTTGAGTCTTCTCAGAGGCAGATACCAAAATGGGATTAGGGGCGCCTGGGCAGCTCAGTCGGTTAAGCGTCTGCCTTTGGCTCGGGTCATGATCTCAGGGTCCTGGGATCAAGTCCCACATCAGGTTCCCTGCTCCACGGGGAGTCTGCTTCTCCCTCTGCCTCTCCCTGCTGCTCATGCTCGCTAATAAACAAAATCTTTAAAACAAACAAACAAAATGGGATTAGCTGCACCAGGAGTATGTTACAGGAAACACCTGTAAAGGATAAAGGGGAGAGATCAGGAGTAAGCCGGGAGGGGCTTCAGGCCACAGGGCAGGTCTGCCACCTGAGAAAGCACAGTGGGAGGGAGCAACACTAGACACAACAGCCTCAGACTGCAGTGTAGTCTTGGCCAGGCAATGAGCAGCTCCCCAGCAAAGATGACCCACCGGGCAGCATGCCCAACTCCAGAATCTCTGTCATGCTGGTCGCCGGCTGGTCGCCGGCACACACCTGTCGAAGTGTAGTCTTGGAGTGAATGCCATGGTGGAGACAGAAGGGGACAGCTGGAGGCTGTCAGTGACCTAAGCACCCCGCAGTTCTCTTGAAAGCCAAAGAGAGAGGAGCACCCTTGGCTGCCACATCCACACTCTTGATTCAACTGATTTCACCCAAATGACCCCCCGCAAATTACACAGCACCCTTGTCACACGTGATACAGACTCTGTTGGAAAGTGGCCCATTTGCTGGCTCCGGGCATAGTCAGAGATGATTAGGTGGCAGCCTTTGAGGACCTGGAAGTGCCCAATTCTCTCAAAACATCCCCACCTTCACCCGATGTGCTCTTGGACATTTAAGCCACCATGTTGGGTGAAGGCCCTTTTGAAATGCAAGTGTAATGATAGGGTCTCTCACACTGAAGAGCACATTTCAGCCTAAATCCTTGGAAATTTCACTGGACCAGGACAGCAGCTCTGGAAGAAAACCTAGGAAGGTATCATTTCCCCCTCTTATGGATGGGAAAGCTGGGGCTCAGAAAGGCTGAAGTGACTAGCCCAAAGGCACAGGCTGAGTAAATGACAGAGGGCTGGAATAAAGGCAAAGTCCTGGCCTCCTTAACACACTCAACAAATGTTTACTGAGCACCTATTATGTTTCCAGCACTAAGAATACAGCTATGTCTTGTTGACAGACAACATCTCTGCCTTCGGGGAGCTTGCACTGTTGTTGGGAGAGAGAGGCAATATACATATAAATGGATTCATTTCCAACAGGTAAGGGATGAAGAAAATAGAGCAACAGACTGAAGGGACTGAGAGAGGAGAGACGTGCCCCAGCAAGGGGTGCTGGGGGAGGCTTCTCAGAGAGAAGAGTGCTGTCAATGGAGAGGGCCAAGCCCTGTGGCAGGAACAGGCTGACCTGGGGGTGGTAAAGGGAAAGTGTGAAGACCTAGGGAACAGAGGCAGGAGATAGGCCAGAGAATTACAGGGGCTTCCCAGGTCCTGGTGAGTTTGGTTTTTATTCTAGTTTCAATGGAAGCCAATCTATGAGAGATGCTAAAACAGAGGGTAAATCCTGTGAGCTGTCATATTTTCAATAAGTTTCTGCACTGGGGGTGAGGATCCATCATCTACGGTGCCTCCAGGTACAAAGATGATCACTAACTTGTTAGGAGGCGAATCACTTCACCCAGGGGATCTGTTCCTGGGGAGAAGGGAAGAAAGGAAGAGCAATACCACTGTCCTTCCTCACTCTCCAACCTTGCCCTGCATAGTGCTCAGGCTTTCTCTCAAAATCATGCTTCTTAACCTTGCCTCTCATGGGAATCATCTGGAGCATTTAAAAACACACACACACACACACACCCGTGTGTGTGTGTAATTATATGTGTGTATGTGTGTAATTTAATTTAGCCTACTCTTAGCAATTCTGATTTAACTGGTCTGGGTTGAGAGACTGAATATACAAATGGACAACAGTCCGACCTTATATGACAACAGAACTCTGACCCACACCATCTGCAGTAACCAGCCCAGGAAACCAAACCACAACCTTTGTAGCAATCAGCCCCAAACACTCAGAACTTAATCAATATCTGCCAGCTCTCTTAATTTTAGCCCCTCCTTCCGACTTAGAAGCAACCAGGGAAAGTCAAATATGCATCCCTAACCAATCACACTGGATGCCCCACTTCTAGTTAGCCTACTTCCAGCTTCCCCATTTCAAGAACCCCAATGAGGGCATACCTGAAAGCCTTCCTTTTTCTCCACTCCTCTGCCTGCCTTTGAGTCTCTACCAAATACAAGTGATGGTGGTGTTTGATTCTCTTATAGTGCAAGCTCCGAATAAATAGCCTTTGACCTTATTTGATTGCTCTTCACTTATTTGCACAAGATGCAGCTCAGGAATTGGTGTTTTAATTTAAAAGTTCTCCGAGTGGTTCTAATGTACAGCCAAGGTTGTGAACCATGGCTCTAAATAAGTGGTTCTCTAAAAAAAAAAAAAAAAAAGATTTATTTATTTGAGAGAGAGAGAGCATGTGAGCAGGGGGGAGGAGTAGAGGAAGAGGGGGAGAGAGAATCCTCAAGCAAACTCCCTGGTGAGCACAGAGCCCAATGTAGGGCTTGATCCCAAGACCCTGAGATCATGACCTGAGCTGAAATCGAAAGTCAGACGCTCATCCGACTGAGCCACCCAGGCACCCCTCTAAATAAAGTGGTTCTTAAAGTTTAGTCCTCAGACTAGCAAATCAGCATCACCTGATAACTTGTTACAAATGCAAATCCTATATGGCTTTTATTTTCAGGCAATTTCCTTCTATTCTCAGTTTGTTGGGAGTTTTTATCATGAAAGGACATTGAATTCAAATACTTTTTCTGCATCTATTGAGATGATCATATGATTTTTATCCTTCATTCTGTTAATGTGAAGTATATTAATTGATTTTCATATATTGAACCATCCTTGCATCCCAGGAATAAATCCCATTTAATCATGGTGCATGATCTTTTTAATGTGCTGTTAAATTCACTTTGCTGGTACTTTATTGAGGATTTTTGCATATGTATTCATCAGAGCTAATATCATACTCAATAGTGAAAAACAAAGTTTTTTCTCTAAAATCAGGAAACAAAGCAAAGATGCTTGCTGATTCTTGCTACTTCTGAATTCAATATAGTACTAGAATTTTTAGCCAGAGCAGTTTGGCAAGAAAAAGAAATAAAAGATATCCAAATACGAAAGGAAAATGTCTGTTCACAGATGACATATTATATAGAAAGAGCCCTAAAGACTACACACATACACTCATACATGTTAGAATTAATAAATGAATTCAGTAAAGTTGCAGGATGTAAAATCAACATACAAAAATCAGTTGCACTTCTGTACACTAATAATTATCTGAAAAGGAGATTAGTAAAACAATCCCATTTATGATAGCACTAAAAAGAATAAGATACTTAGGAATAAACTTCACTAAGGAGGTAAAAGACTTCTAGACTGAAAACTCAGAACATTGATGAAAGAAATTGAAGAAGACGCAAATAAAAGAAGGACATCCTCTTTTCATGAACTAGAAGGCTTAGTATTGTTAAAACTCCCATACCATCCAAAACAATCTACAGATTCAATGCAATTCCTATCAAAATCCCAATGGCATTTTTTACAGAAATGAAAAAAATACTAAAACTCATATGGAG